>NC_092577.1:6105130-6415260 GCF_037975245.1 Apostichopus japonicus
ATAAATGAAATCAATTATAAAGCGAAGCTTAAAATAATAATTAGATAAATAAAGTGATAAATATTGACTGATACGTAATATACTGAATATACATTTGTTATTTGAAATCATATAATATGACGTAACAATGACTTCATCTTATTGTATTCGTGTTAAGATTGATAATACATAGGAACAGAAAGAAATGAGGAAATGATGACTTAGAACAAACATTAAAAGGAAGAACGAAGAAAACTTGTAATCATGCACTCCTAGTTACCGAGTTTATGTGGAAACAATTTGTACAGATTTACCCAAAGTATTCCAAACATGTCTGCTTAAAAATAGTTTAAGGTATTGAAATTTAGGAGTTTAATTAATGTTCTGAGTAGTAAAGCCTTTGACGTGCTGAGGGGGTGAGGGGGTGGGGTGTAGGGAGATAGAGGACTGTATTTGGGATGAATCATACAAACAATTGGACCACTAAAGGATGTTATACCCTGCACACGAGGAGTGCATGGAGGCTGAGAGCAGGTCATCAGCAATACCTGACCAGGGACACACGAGTAGGTGAACCAAACATTTCTTTCATTTAACCATGTAACGAAGACTTTGTTACATATTAGGGGGGGGGGGGGGTGGGAAATCAAATTATAAAAAAAAAATACTGCACATTACCGTTTAATTCCATCTCTACGAATTAGCGTTCTGGTGGTGGTGCAAATGACTACTATACCATCTACTTGGTCACCAATGAGGTGGGTACGTCATCTCACCCCTCCAACACCCCACGCCCATCCCCGCCCCTCCAAATACACACAAATAGTAAGATAGGGTTTGTTCCCTCTTTCTTCCCTCTCTCAATAGTTGACTTCCAAGAGATAAATAGTCTCCTATACTGATGACGTAGTGGGTGATGGCTGACGTCATTAGAATATTGATTGACTATTAGTAATTTGATTTTGGCCAGATGAACATGCATTTTGCTTTGAGCTGTAATATAAAGATAACATGATATATATGTTAGTTAATTTTGTTATCTTAATAAATGGATCGAGCAAAACACTTATTAGAAGAACAATGGAACAACGGAAATAGTGCCGCAAGTAATCAAACTTACCAGCTAAATAAAACACCCGACACGTGATACAAGTAATTAAACCAACCAGCTAAAGAAAACACCGCCACACGTGATAAAAGTAATTAACCAACCAGCCAAACAAAACACTGCGACACGTGATACAAGTAATTAAACCAACCAGCTAAATAAAACACCCCGACGTTGTAATCTTTGGTCACATAATCAATGGTGGCGCCCTCTACAATACAGGTCTTTGTTGTCCTCGTAGGTAGGTCTACACAAGGAATGTGTTTGCTCTGCAAGTATACTATCCTAACTATTGATATTTTGCATAGGAAATTATTTGTTAAGAAGACTTTGTAGAAAACGAAGTGGAACAAGATAATGCCGCTTTAACTTGTGTTTATTGTGAACTAGCTGACCCCGACATCCTTGTTGTTTGTTAATCCCTTAATCTGTATTTCATATTTCCTCATCCCGATCCCACCCCATTCAATTATAAATTCCATTTTACGTCCCTAGCTAGGTCACAGATGCCAAACAGCTGACGAGTCATGACCTTGCTCAGATTTAACTCTTTTCTTTTCCACAGAATATGCTGTGTGTGTCGTCAATGGAATGACGTCACCATATCACACATAGTCGTTTCCTTATTTAACTTCATAAGTTAACTGACAGTTTTTGTCTGTTAGTATTAAAGGAAGGCTCACGATAATCTCTCATTTTTATCCGTTAATATCCATAATATAATGAGGAAGGGTTGAATGATACTAATCGTTATCATAACCGTTTTAGTGATAACACAGATGTTAGCAGATAAATAAATGTATATCTGTTTCAAGTTATGACCTTCTTACGTCCAAGCAGCGGAAAGGAAGGTTGTGTATCCACCATTATTACAATAATGAACACATACTTTGTATTCATTTTGTATGGACTTACAGTTACTTGCGCCTTGCCGAGTACAACAGGTGTCTCACATTACTCCTCTCATCTAATCCCTAAACAAGAGGAAAAATATAAGTAATTAATATGTATAAGATAATACAGAAACAAAGACAATGCAGTATAGTTAAATGTTGTAAATATTCATCATTTGCATCCATATAAGAAGTGTTATCTCAAAGATAATCGATTAAACGAAATTAATTTTTACTTCTTTTTAAATGTATTGACCTTTTTTCCAGTATATGTTTTTAGCAATCATTGCAGGGGATTTCACACTAGTATATCTTGTGCATTTTTTAGTATTGAACATGATGTGCAACTGGAGGCTAAAACCATGAAACCTTGGTCACTAATACCATGGACTTTGAAAGACTAGTTTGTGGAGGTTGGATTTTTATTAAAGCTCAATTGTATACTTGAAATTTTAAAAGTACATATCAAAAATAGCAAAACTGAATAGTATATGTGAATTATATATGTCATATCACTATGACTGAACCAATATAACCCAATGCACTATCACATTGGTACCATACAGTGAAATGTTCCGTCCTGTTCTTAAACTGAAGCGATTCACACAGAGATCATTGTAACTACTGTCAATCTTACAGTTTTAAACCAGAGTAAAAACTGGGTGGTGCTGTAAATTGGTAGCATGTGCTATTAGGATTTCAGTAAGAACTAAGGATATATTTAATTTCCAACAAATAAACTGGAGTTGTTGGGATTACACTTATCCTGAGTTCTTACTATAATCCTAATAACACATGCTACCGATTTAAAGCACGATCCAGTCGTTACTGCGGTACAAATTAGTTACAGTAGTTACTGTGAAACACTGGTCTCGTCAACCGGAGTCTCCATTTTCATGTCCGACAATTCCTTCTAACTTTGATAAAATCGTTACATAGTTATATTCACGTCACTTAGTCTTAAATCGTTTTGAAGGTAAACTGAGTTTGCTCTATTAATGCGGTTGATAAATGTTCAGCTGTTTGAAACCCATTCGATCCAATGTTTTGTATGAATGTGAAATGAACATACTAGCTCAGATATATTGTGATGGTGTAACTTGTGCTATCATGACTTTAATTATTAATACATATTATGTTGTCAAAGGCAATGTCGTCTTGTTTCTTTCTGTGTATTTCCTAGCGTTACCTTGTTCTCCACAATTATAATTTATCAAGGATTATAGTCATTCAGATTTGAGGTCGATGGTAATTTATAAACCAGTCAAGATAACTCGGTTCAGTGCCTTCGGTTAGAGATGGAGAGATGGGGTGGGTGTAGGGCAGGGGTAAGACTCAGACCACTGTTCAGTTGTACACACAGTGCTGCATGTTCTCACGGTATAGAAGCACGCTTTAAAGCCCTGGTCAGAGGCATGTCTATATAGGAAGTCGTAAATCCCCCAAAATGTATCTATTAAATTGTTCATGAACCCCCGGAAACCCAATGCGAAAATAAATATACAATTATTCTGATTAAGGATCACTGTTCTGTAATGATATTCACAATCATAATACACTCACATCCCCTTCCCGCAGCATCCGGGCATCTGTGGTTACCATAGTGCCAATATCTGGAAACCTGTTAGTTTGCATGTAATATGCCTATAGTAACAGTTAGCCTTGAGCTCGACTTCGTCTAGCTCGATTTATATTTGACAGAGAAATTGGTGAAACTGAATGAAAGACCACGATTTTTCGTTGTTTTTAGTCAAGAGAACCGATTACTAATATTCACAAGGGCGTAGGAACCGCGGGGGCTGGGGGCGCCAGCCCCCCCCAGTGCAAAATGTGGAGGGGCGGAAGTATCATTCCGCCCCCCGCTTCGCAAGTCAGAAAACCCCTTTTTCATTTCCAAATGAGAAAAAAAATCTCATTTGGAGCACCAAATTGCATCTAAGGACTGGTGAAAATACAAAATTAAGTTTACAAAATGGAGTGGGTGTTGAAGTGTGCTATATTGCACCAAATTGCATCTGAGGCTACCTGGAAATGCAAAAAAATCCAAAGGGGGAGGGGAACACTCCCTCCCCTTAGACCCCTCCCCCAGGCTGGCCATCAGTCTTCAGCCCCCCCCCCCCCCACTCAAAAGTACCTTCCTACGCCACTGAATATTTATGTTTATATCTTACACAATGTGTTTGGCCAAAGAGGATCAAACTCAAAATCATGGAAAACAGGATTTGAAAGCCAGATTCCTTTCTAATAAGACTTAGATAATTTCTTACACATGTGTGAGGTTTATCAACAGAAAAGTAAACTCAGCTAGCTGGCTAGTGGCAGCGCCTACCACAAACTAAACTTAAGCATTATGCTGATGTGTATGTTGTGGGAAAATGTATGACGTGATCCCTCAGAAGCACGTGATCCCTCAGATATTAAATATTTATTTTTTATATTGTTTCTAGTTTCCTTCTATTTGGTATAACTACAGCTTGGTATGCTAACATTCCACAGTGAATGGATTCTACCCCGGGTTAGTCATTTTATGCCACGGTGGACGCCCTCGTATCACAATGAATAATAATGATACTATTATACCCCAACAGAACCCAGTAAATCATCTTGCTTCTAGACACATTCATACTCTAGTAAACCAACAGAGCAGACCAGTTTATAACTTCAATTTCAATAATCAATTCCATACTGATTACCGGTTATGTGATGACGTATACGTCCTCATGCATCCATTCCCAACCAAACCCTATGCAGATCGAATGATTCTAATAATTAAATATCAAATAATACCGGAGTATATGAGCGATTTAAGTATAGGCTTCTATAGTTAACCCTTTTGTGTAAGTAGAAAATTGTTACACTACGGTAACACGTCTGAGTGTTCACCTAACATTATATTTTTAATGTAACAAAAAAGGTTACTTTTGTTTTTGCCAGTTCCTTTCACATTCAATAACCTGTGAACATTTATTTCGCGAAGAAATGAATTAACAAAGGATTTACTACAAGAATTTAAACATTTAAAATGTTTTTTGATACTTTTCGGACTAGTAACGAATTATAATCTGCACTACAGCAAAGTGAAATAATCATGTTTCATCTGGTTAAGCCGGGGGGGGGGAAGTAGGTGGTGAAGGGGGGGGGGGTGAAGGCTGGCATTTTTAAGGCGATATTCCAATTTTGTGTGAGTGAGTTGTCGGCTTGTAACACACCATAACATCTGATTAAACCTTGTAGTACTAAAAAGTATATCCGTTTCTTTTCTTCAGCATGTCCTTGTGTGCGGAAGGAAGATTATTTAGGCCGCATCTAAACTTGACATTGAGAACAGTGCTATCATCATTAACAGATATAAACTTGTAACTGGCCTATCTAAGTTCCCTGTCAGATACACGCCATTTATAAATCTTTCCTCCCTTATGAGGTACAAAGTTAAATACTGTTATTTCTTTGTTTCACAGTAATTAACACCTACTTGCCTGTTAATGAATTACCGTTAATAATTAACAGGAACCTAAATATATGTCTCACTTACCTCTTCTCCTGGTAGATAACCATTATCGTCACAGAGCTGAAGGGAACAGAAAGGTTGTTATCAGTATATGTTGAAATGTGCTTCAGAAACATTTAATAAGGAGAAGCAAAATATAAATAAGTTAGAAGATACATATTTATAAATATCGAAGTAAACTATTCCAGGCAGGTAAACTCAAATCTGTATTGAACACACTTAAGTCAATATAGTAGACATACTCGTCACTTTAAGATGCACGGACTAAATAACATGAATAACATTACCAGCTTTATAGGGAAGATACTACTAGCTTAAACCAGTCATCAAACACTGAGTGATGTCATGAAACATGGAGTGATGTCATAATTCGGAGCTTCTCACTGAGATGATCAGATGAATACCATGGTACGAGAAAATGACGAGGAGGGGAAAAGAGGGCAGTATTCAAAGATAGAAATCAGAGCACCGTTGTTGGATCGATGTAATGGCCAAAATAAAGCAAAATATTGAGTAGCCTCTCCACCTTCGTCTTAGATAATCTGTTTCTGTGGTATTGTTGATCGTGTAGAGATATCCATGAAAGTTTGCAGTTGTATGATGAACTCATAAAATAAGAGACACAAGGCGAGAATTAAATAAACTAGTGTAGATCTGTAAACATTGAAAAAAGTCATGAAATACAATGAACACCCTGAAAGATGTTTTTCTTTCTAACTTTACCCTGTGTGTGTATGTTTATTGAAAGTTTTTACATGCGCAAATAATCAGTTTCGCAGGTACTTTTCCCTCCATTAAGGGAAACCGAATTATCAAATCGCTGTGCGTTAAATTACTGTTAACCAATCAAATAACCCCACCTACAAAAATGTGCGAGCAGCCGCGAGGGCTCCATACCTGGGCCAAGTCATTATCTATCTCCAGCGCCATGCATGCAACGATTTGTTTTTGCCTCTAGAATGCTGGATCATCTGTTGGACCTAATTCAGCAAATTACTGTCTCACGTGAGTATATTTATAGCAGATTTACTTCTGAATATTATGGTAAACGCAGAATGATGTATGTAAAACATTAACAGAAAATATTTGATTATGAAGCAAAAGTTTATCGTACTTGCCCAGTAACGTTATTCGTGCTGGACTTAACCTAACGTACGTCTGACATGTCTGAACGTTGGGCTATGCACAAACAAATCCTAGTAGTAGTAGTAGTAGTAGTACTGTAGTAGCAAGTAACATGGCATGAAAAACCCATCGTTCAATTTACAGTACATGTACTTGCTAAACTTACGGGGTGAACACTGAAGGTCGTCTATGTCTATGAAACACTTAGGATATGGTGTTGTTGTTGAGCACTAATGTTAAACTAGCACTAGGCCGTAGGCCTAGTCTGAGTAGTACTTCTACTAGTACTAGTAGTGGCCTAAGCAACAGTACGCCTAACAAGTAATGATACTAACGTTTAGGGCTCAGTACGGTTTCCAAGTTGGGGGGTCGCCTTATTGAATGTACTTTTATCATCGTGAACTATGAAAAACTTGTTTGAAATTTTAATTATGGTTGAAAATACACTGTTTCTTTACTTCTACAGAATTATCACCTTGATGAAAATGTTTATAATCACAGTGAATTTCTTTAGAGCAGGCAATACTCAAGAGATTTGCAATTTTCTAAAGTACAGCCTATAGTTTGTATAGGCGACACTTTAAAAGGTCTCATAGGGGTCTTTTGCACAGGGGCATATGGGAGAAAAGGGGGTTTTGCCTTTTTCTCAAAAGCTAGCCTTTAAGATATCGTGAAACATCCGGAAATGAAAAGACAAAAATTATTAACGTTGGATTACATGTTTTTATCTATAAAATATGAATTGAAACACCTGTGAAGTTGATCAATTTTGAGGGGCCCTCCATTTCACCTTGTTTAAGATTTAAAAATTCACAGCCATTTTACCAACATTTTGGACAAAAAACAGTTACTAAATTCTTAAAAGACTATTTGAAATATATATTTTAATATTTCAAATTATTTTGGAGGAAAATTAAGGAAATTTGACGAACTGAACTTTCTTGAAAATCCTCAAGATGATTTGACTTTGGCACATCATTTGGATTACATGAAAAGAGAACACAAAAAGGTCAATCCTGATATCAGCTCTGTAAAAACTAAGATAACACTTACATATGCCCAGAGGAGGAAACCTGATAACTCCTATCCCGAAGTAGGAAAAATTAAAGAAACTTATCCCTGCCTTTTTACTGTGGAGGAAATTTCTAATGAAATCCAACGTCTTACATGTACCATTAATGAAGTACATTCAACATTTCAAACATGTATGACGATGTTTGCAACAGATATCTTAAAGCCTGGCCAGGATCTTCAAGCCTGCTACATTGTCGGAGAGACTAGCATTTTAATGGATGCACTAACAGTGTCTAAAGTTATTAGCTGTCTGTTTGGAGTTTACTATGCATGCAACATAGAATTTCCAAAGAAAGCGGCAGAAACATATATATTTATCCAGTAATATCTCTTGACACTGAAGGACAATTTGAAAACACCCAGAAAGGTGATTTCAGTTCAAGAAAAATTGAGAAAATAAAGACCATCTTTCTTTTTTGTGGCAGAAATTCCAGGATGGACATTAACGTCTATGTTGCCATTAATGGAGTTGTTGAAGGAAGGAACTTAATATCTTCATTAATTCAAATATTTAGTTGATGTTGTGCATTTTTTAACAGTTGCATAGTTCTTGTTCAAATCTTTTTTTTCTTTTTTTTTAGTTTGATCCAAGTATTCATCTGAACAAGTCTAAAGTTTGAACTTTCTGATATTAATCACTTTCTTGAACACAATTTACAAGATTTTGTTGAAAGAAAAAACATGTGTGTTTCCCTGTTTGGAGAATTAAAGGGATGGAAGAATTAAGGGTTAGCAGAATTGAAGGTTGAAAAATATGAGACTGACATGAACAATTGAAAATATGGTTTTAATTAACAGTCATGTTTAAAGATAGAATGTCTGGTGAACTAAAATGACTGACAAATATATTTTGTTCTCAGTTGACCGTTTACTTAAAGTTTTTTTATTTATAAGAAGGACATGCTCTCAACAGAGTACTAAGTAGCAAGTTGCATATCTGGAACTTTTTTTCTGATTTTTGAACAATTTTCAATGCACTGGTACAAGTAGTTGGATTATTCCCACTTATTCAAATATCTACAGATATGAGAAGTATGAACAATTTACTGAACAACAGTGTGAAGGATATCATTTAAGAGTGATATTATTAATTGCAAAGAAGAAAATTATTTAAAACATCTTTGAACAGGTAGCAGAGACTACATGACGTTCATGTTATCGAACAATGGAGCATAAACTTATCTTAAACTTATATGCTATGACATATGTAATAGGTCTGATTATGTTCAGATGATGGTTTAAAATCAACCAAATTTCACATGAGTTCAAGCATCTATCAAAGTTATAATAATTTATCAAACTGATGAAAACTGTTAAGTGCTATTTGATGTCGATTAAGTTGATTATGTAACCGAAAATGGCTATGTTAATGCTACATTCGTTTAGTTAGTCTTGTCTACAAAGGATCACCATCCGCTACATTACTATAGTCCATCTTCATTTCTGACCTAGAAACTACAGGTATTAAATGTCTTATATACAGGAACATTTACCTTGATAAATTTGAGGTAATAATTAGTAAGATTAAGAAGAAGAAAGAGTAGCAAAAGTGGACTTTTACAATTTCTGTACTTTGTGCTGTTTTTGCTACAATCTGCTGGTATGTAAACTTGACTGTGAAAAGAATTAGAAGGACTTGAAAATATAATGTTACTTCAATCCACCAGGGAAGATTAAATGAGGAATTTTAACAAACAAATATCCATGACACTAAATGTGTGGGACACAAATTGTCTAAATCTGGATCAACGACAAATAATTCACTGATTTGGAGCAGTCACGTGATTGTGACAACACATCGATATCTTAGTTATGTACAGGGTATCCAATAAGTCTGCGAATATTTCACGGTTTGGTCAATGAACAACCTATGAAGTAATAGGCAGCTTATGTTAATGGAAGACCAGATTCTCCTAACACCAGAGAAAACGAAAATATTACTAAAACCAGTGAAACCAGGGAGCCTGCTACAAAGACAAATATGCAAGTGCAGCTACCGTAAGCTACATGGTCGGCTAAGTTGACTGTTTTTACGACTGTTGTATGTGCCATGATGAACATTTGCGGTGACATTAAATGAACATAAACAAGAACGGTGCAACATGATTGACAACATTCTACATTTTTCATATTTTTTTTCATATTTATCATTTGATTAAGATATTTGTTAATGTCATTCATTTTCACTATAGCTAAGTTTTGTTTCAGAAGAATATTACCAATGTTTCACGAGGATGTATAGTGGTATGTTGGAATCATTAAGCAGTGTCGGTTATGTCAATTATGTTGTTTCAAAGTCAGTCATACACGCTACTAGTGTTCCACTAAATATTGAAATGATATGCTCAGTTGTTAATTATCATACCAATGCTCATGATTTACTTACATAATGTTATTACAAAAATATATTTTCAAGATTTGTATTTCTGTTCACTTCCAGATTTGTATCAGTCTGTTTCTACGTTTGGAAGAACGTGATACAAACGTTTACGTGAGTTGTTCCTGTATTATTTGGCGCCCTCAACTCTCCACCCTAGACACGTATGATAAGCAATGAATGCGTCTGGAAGGTCCATGGAGATGTGGCAATGTAATATTCTTAAGAACTGAAGAAAATTATCAAGATACCATAAACAATTAGCCGATGAAAAATTATGAATGTTTAAATCAGATTACCAGTTACCGAGTATTCCGTAGTTGGAACAACTCCACTCCAACCTCCATCCCCCCCCCCATCTCCCCACCAACCCGATCCTGACTCCTTCAAAATCGTCTAATGTATATTTGTTTGTGTCTGTTCAAAACACGAGGGAAATAACACGAAATAACATGTGTCTTATATTCATATTTTATAAAGTAATTGGACATGGTTCGGTTACCATGGTATCCGTACAGCTGAACAACAAAGCGGGTTAGTAGAGCTGCACATACTACTACAAAGTTTCTTTCTATATTCGAATTTATTCCCATTTATCAGGAATGCAATAATCAGTATCCCCCTCCCTCCCCTCTAAAAAAAAGAAATAGTATCAGATCGGAACACTTGCAATGTCATTAATGAAATCAGCTTCTCTTCCCTTCATATATACAAATACCAAGATCATGGTAAGCATTACCATTCAGAAGAATGTACCAAAGTTTATTGGTTTCAAATAAAAACCAGACCCGTCCTTTCATTATATCTAAGCCTGCTAGACCCACACACTTATGTCAGTCACGTATACACTAATATGGATAAATAAGAATTTAAGCAAGTGATCCTTCAAATCCTCTGAAGAATTTTAAGTAACAAAGTTATTTTATTAGCAAGATTTAATTCCAAAGGAAGAATACCACAATGGATATTTGTGTTGTTTCTTCTACAATCTGCTGGTAACATATTTGTCCGTAAAAGGAAAGATAAGGACCTTGAAAACAAAATGTTAATTTATTTTACCAATATCACACCAGGTTTAGATGGTGTGGGCATGGATTTTAATAGCTAGGAAATAAACAAATAAAACATGACAATTAATTTGTGGGACACAATATTGTCTGAATTTGATTAAACGATATATAACTCACTAGTAAGTAGCAGTCATTGGTTGTAACAACATATCTACATATCTTAATTAGTTGCAGGGCTTTCCAGTTATGTGTGCATATTATATGGATTTGTCAAAGATATAACCTATTACGTAACATGAAGCTTTATTTAATGCTATTAAAACGTCTACCCAGTGACTTAATTTTCAATTTTATTTGAGAACACTACGAAAGTATAGAAACCAAGTTAACATACATTTTTAGAGTCAAATTCCCCATACATTTATTCCTATTACTAACTTCCAAGTTTTCCACATCACTATTCTGTGCATTTGACCACTCGCAAAATAACATATAGAAATAGTTTAATTTAATTTAATTACCCTATTACTTGATTAAGACCAACAATTTAAAGTATTAAATCTATCAGTGTTAAATCATACATGGAAGACCCACGTCTCACACCAACAAAAACAATTAAAAAAATATCCATGTCCATGTCTATTCAAACCCAGGGAGCTGGTACAATAAGAAACAGGGTTAGTTAAACGGTCTGTTACAACATAAATCAGGAGTATGGCTGTAAACGCAACAGTACGTTTACTGTGCGTACGTAATAATACTACGTACGTACGTAATATTATCACGTCCGTACGTGATAATTATTACGTACGTATGTATTGATTACCACGTACGTACGTAATAAATACAACGTACTTACGTGATACTCTTACATGCGTAAGTAGTATTATTACGTCTGTACATGATAACTAATACGTACGTACGTCATATCTTTTTTTGACCATGTCCTCTCTAGAGTTTTGTACTTACACAACCCCTAAAAATTATAAGACGGTGTATATAAGTCAAAAATGATTGACATATACCTAGCAAACATGTCAAAAAGTTAACCGTTTATATGTATCTTTACAGTATAATACTATCTCACTGATAATCTCACTGATATGGAAGTTGTACGAGTGTTTCAATATAGAACAAATCATTGGACGGGCTGAATAAAATTCATGAAAACAATGCTCACATATCGAGATCCTCCACCCCTCCCCCCTCCTATTCCGTTCTGATCCCTCAATGTTCTCTTCTTTCTTACACGGTGATCTGAATTCTGCTTTTCTCTGAATATCGCAAAATATTACGTTGCATCTTTACAAACTAAAACTACTAGAATTTAGTTTCCTTCACTCATTGCTGTATGTTTACATGCATTGACGTTTTATAAAAAAAACAAAACATTAAGAGTGATTTTGTCCATATACTCTAAACTTACATTGAACTATTCGAATATTCTCTATAAGGATACAGTATTGTAGTATATAGCTGGAGTCCCAGTTGTTCATGTTTTGTACGCAGTGTATATTATTTCAGACATTTCTTGCTTGAAAATATATTAAATCAAATTTAGATGAAGAAATAACGGGGATAATATGAAGACAAATTTTTCCAATTGAATATCTGAAGTTGATCTAGTTAACGTTAGTTTCGTTGTCCAATTATCAACTATTTTAATATCTCATTAACATAAAAAAGTGACCTAGGCTTGTTGCCTTTATTCCCAATTTTGATGAAGAAGGTATTTTTCTTCAACGTTAGCAGAAATATTAATACAATCCTGATTTAATGAAAACTTAGCATGTGTGTCTCGTTTTTGCAAACCAGTATTGTGCCTTTATATAAACCTGCGAGAGAATATCTTGAATAATAAAACAAATTTGTGGTTGGGTAATAAGGGACACACGGGGTGATATTCTGGTAGAAAAGGCAACAATAATACAATAAATCTGACCAACGTTTGGGAGCAGGAGCAAGACGATGTCTCTAAATTTCTGTTGTTTTAAGTTCTTTCTGTTTATCACAAGCCAATTCAAATGCTACCATCAACTAAGTACATTTTACCGATTATGTTGTCACTATTATTTATTTTATATTTACTGGTAAAGTAATACAGAAGGCAGCTTAGCTCAAATAAGCTGACCAGAATGCATTATGAGCAATAGCGGTAAGAAAGGTGCACAATCTTTTACCTGCCATAGACCGGTCTGTAGATTCAGGCGACGATAATCACCAGGTTGAAAGTTCCATACTGATGAATAAAATGAACGAAATTGATGAAAATGCAAGTGTAATTAAATCTCTCCTTTTTTTGGGGGGGGGGGCTTGAATGAAATATTAAACATTATATTCACCGGATTTATGTTGACTCTCGATGATACCCTCATATCAGCTGAGAGATCAATCAGGTTGATTCCTTAAGTTTTATCTTATCAGTTAACTTTCATTATTATCTCAGTAATATATCTGATCAGGTTTCAATCCTTATATCTCAGTAAGATTACCGATCAGTTTACTATCATTATCATCTCGGTTTTATACCTAATCAGTTTACAACCATTATCCTCTTAGTTACATAACCAATCAGGTTAGAAATGTTGTCATATAATCAGCATAACTTGTCTTTTTTAAATTCATATTGATGTACATATTTTTGTATTTCGTAGTCTTTGGTTTTCATGTTTGATTATTTTATATTTATACTCATGATAACGGTATTGAAATGAAAAATGTATAATCTAACATCGTGTTATTATGACTTAACATACACAATTGTTACATTGAACAAAAACGCCGTCCAAATTTTAGGAAACCTACATTAAATTATGTTATCAACAGAAGTGTTTGGATACAAAGAACACTTACATATTAGTGAAGAAACCATATCAATATAAATTATGTTTTGTGTCGTGGTTTGTTTTTTCAGACAAAACTACTACACAAACTAAGCAGAAAAATCAGCAGCAATTTTATAACTATTACAATAATTGTTGAATTGAAATAGAACAGAATATTGTAACGTCCCTTTGTTTCTGTTTGCTTACATCTTCTGATAACGGAATTTGAATGCGAACCTAGGCTATCGCAGCCGATCTTACGATCTTATCATAATTGCAGTGGGCACTCTATTAATAACCGACCGTTTTACCGGTCAAGAACTACCCACCTGCTGTAACTAAAAGCAGGTCTCTAGTTTTACGGTTATGATTCAGTAACAATTCTGGTGACGATATGACATATGCTCATTTCCACTTATCTCAAGAAACACGTATCTAGTTTGAATAACCACGATAACTTCTTTTTCATAATAGACTACCATGGCCTGCAGCATAGGTGCATCCATGGCAATTTACTTGATCCAAGGGAAGGATGGAAACTTTCTCTTGAGCATCATATTTATTTAATGAGTAAGAACATTGAACATTCCATAAAAAAACATAATTGATATTTTTTTTGAATTTACTCGTTGACCGATGAAGAAGACTAATTGAATTGTATCTACTCTGAATTGCTCTATTAACTACTACTTGCAAGGTCAATGGATACTCTTAGAAACACCGTAAGCTGCCTTACTCAAACATATTGAATCTTTTTAGGACATTTTAGCATCTCAGCGAAATTCAAAGAAAATGTTAAGTTCAAACTGCGACAGATACTATGCGTTATAGGGAGTAAAGTATACATCGTTACCTCATCAAGTATATAATACCGATGTGAAACTGTATCGAATCGATAAACAGTGTGTATGTTGATAGTGTAACGTCACTTCTCTGTCTGTAGGGGCAGTCTTTAATGATGGGGTTAGTAGTAGTAGTAGTAAGTTGAGTCTCGTCTATACTACATGCTCAGTGATTAACCTCCGCCACGTATCACGATCTTGCGCAAGGTTCATTGCTTCCTCGAAATTGTTAATATTAACGTCCTTAAATTGCGACTTTATTTTTCCAAGCAGTCACGGGCCTTCCTACTGGTTTAGCAGTATGTCTCAGTGCTTCTCTTAAAGCAAACTTTGCTGGAGCGTCCTCCTGGAGTCTTGCTACATGACCGGAAAATCTCAATGTTCTATGTGCGACCATAGATGACCCAGGTGTTTGTTTGGTTGGTTCCATTGTAGAGCTTATCGTTTAATAACCAATTGTTATTGGTCCATCTAATGTTGAGAATTTTACGAAGTAGTCTCCTTTGAAAAGTGTCAATTTTGCGATCAAGATCCTTCGTTGTGCCCCACAGTTCGCAATTGATGATGGGGTTGGCGAAAGAGAATTTCGACAAAAAGATGATAATGGAGTGATCGTGGCACAGTGGTATCGTTTATTCAGACTTCCGTCTCCTTACTAGGTTCATTAATGTTCTTACACTTATCCTTGATTACGCCGAACGTAACTGTAACCGCAATTCCTCAACGCGGCGTCTAAACGCAGCGTAGAACACGGCACTAAACGCAACGCCCAACGAAAACGTCCAACGCGGCGCCACACGCAGCGTATAACGCAACGTGCAACGCGGTGCCCAACGCAGCGCAGAACGTAACGTATAACGCGACGCTAAACGCAACGCCAAACGCAACGTCCAACGCGGCGCCACACACAGCGTTTAACGCAATGTATAACGCGGCGATAAACGGAACGCCAAACGCAGCGTCTAAATATGAAAACAGATTCAAAGCTACAGTTTAACTTAACGGTGTCTGCAATGCCGTTAATCGATGTAAATTATACTAAGAACCAATCGATGGACTAAATGGCAGTAATGTATCTTTCTGATAGCTGACCTAGGCTATTCACTAATGTTCCTACTTACGGACTAACTGAAATATATCCAATCACAGCAGAACACTGATCTCTTCTAAAGTACACAAATTGTCACGCAGTCCAGAGCACTACTAAATAACGTAAAATGAAAATAGTCGGTCAATAACGTTACTCCTAAATAACTGGGCGTAATCTCCATCAGTGCAATAGCGCAGTTTGCTAACAATTTATACAACTCACAAATGTATTCAATAATATTCTGAGCGCTTACAATATCTACGAACAGTTATACACGGTGCCGTGGTATTAGAAACCTACCAACGTGGATAATAGTAAATGATATGATAACGTACCGTACGTAGACGTCGTGAGACATTTTGTCAAAGAGTCCCACGCTGCACGTAACAACAGTTCCTTTCATACTAGCCTGAACAATGGCTTAACGCGCGCGAGAATGTTCTACTTCAAAGAACACCGCCTCAGAGTTGCGGTCACCAGTCTTCCGGGGACCGAAAGGCCACAATTGCTTCTGTCATAGTAAACAACTTAGGAGGATAACGGAGATTTCCCGGCAAAGAATTATAACATTACTTAAACAGCTTAAAGAATAGCTTTCAAAGTTTCAACACTACGCAAGTTCGGTTACAATAGCTTGAAAATGTAACTAATACTTATCAGATCCAAATTAAAGCCTTTTTATGCATTTCGCTTGGCAGATTTACAGACCAAAATATGTAAATTAGATATTTTTCTTTGATTGTTTAATGTTATCAAAGGGTGCGATGCAAAATCCCCAGAAGCTGCAGAATGTTGATCTCTTATAGCGAGTCCAACCACAACAACTACGTGTACATAACATAGAGGAATTAAATTTCTCTGGAAAATATTTGAAGCACTGCTTGGTTCCACGAGGGGAAGCGCCTCGGAGACCACATGTTATAAATAAATGATATTTCTCTAGAATGTATTCCAAGCAGGCGGGTGGGGATCCGTTGCACTTACGCTGCAGCGTTTTGCAGATATAGTGAAATAATTGTGAAACACTGAAATCTATTTATGAGAAGTGCTCAATTTTCAGCGGAGTGAAGTGCAAGGCCCTGGTGAAGGGGTGGGGCCAAGCATCAGGAATCTGCTGCATTTTATTTACCTAATATAAACCAAATTTGGGGAAATATAGACGTAATGGAGTAACAGACAAACCGATTCTGTTTTCCTTTCTTCGTTTTTGTATTATAACTCTTACTTTCTTAAGTGTACGACCATGATAAATTTATCTTCAATTTGTCAACCGACTTGGCATCAATTTGAGACCGAGCGGTGTTACACCCATAGCACTGTTTGTATACCTATGGGGTCGCGTTCTCGAATGATAATAGTTAAATTATATTTTCCTGTTTCCAAGTACAGCGTTAGTGTAAGCAAAGAACTCTTTCAGTATCATATTAGTCTCACTAGCAATCACTCTTAACTTTACGATTTACAAAAGATGATCATATGATAACGAAAATATATAATTAAATGTCTACTGATAATTAAACTTAATTTCTGCTTTATTACCATGACAACTATGTGAAACAAAAGCAATAGGTACCCGTTCTGGAACAGTTAATGAGTGACACACCATTGTATACCTCCCTGCTTTATTTCATCTATAGAAGTGTACAAATAAATAAAATGTGGTTTTAAATTCACATATGAATCTCAATGCTTCCCTCATATCATTTCCCACTTTTTATTTATACTTTAATTTTGTTAAGGCAAATCATGCATGGATGTTAGTTTTCGCCAAAACATATAGATTTTACTCTTGTCAAGTGCCCATCGCGGGGGGGGGGGGGGGGTGAGATGTCTACCCCCTCCCAAAACAGAAACACTCACACACATTTTGAAATAACTCAGAGTAGTTTTAGCACAATGTTGCGTTTCGACTTAGTTATTTGGACATAATATAAGTCAAACTATGCCTCAGAAGTATCATTTGAAGTCTAAACTTCCCCCTTTTTCTGGAAAGTACCACAGACCCCAGAAATGTGAAATGTGTCCATTATGACGTCATTGTGACAATACCTTTCACGTTTCTTGACTTCAAGGATGATGGAATTGATCCAACCGGTATAGTGTCTGGCAGCGTGTATGAAGTAAACCTATGGAGAGAAGTAGAGTAATCATCGTGTAAGATGAAGAAGATGTAGAGGAATGTCTTCCTAGTCAGGTTTATTGTTTACCAAATCAATGAAGATAAACAAAGTAAACAACAAGTAGCAAGGAAGTAAATCACATCTGATCGACCATTCTGATCAGAATTAATTATAATCACAAGTCTTGTGTTTCAACGATCCCAAGAAAACTAAATTAGAATGGATCATAGAATTGAAGTAGGGAGAATGACGTCTTGCGACATATACTGACGCCACCCATTCCTACTGGTGGCGCTGTGCTTGTACGGCAAAAAAAGACGGGCGCGTAATACAAACACTACATCTTGGACATAACTAAAGTGATACAGTTGACATAAATCACACGAAATGTTAAAGCTCACTGGTGAATTATAAATCTACAAATAATGAAACTTACAGCTAAATTGTTGCTTCTTAATCTCAGAGTAGTTTAAGATGCTACAATTAACACTTTTCGGTGTAATGACAAACTGCAAACACTTGTACTGAAACGGAGGAAGAATGTAAGTGAGAGGGGTAGGAGGGTCGAGGACATAGCGACAACTGGCGAAACAACTGGTCTTCCCGGGTGATTTCAGTAAAAAGGTAAACAAAATGTTGCAATTACATTAACAAGGCAGATATACCAAGATTCCTTATTATTTACGTATCTATTCATTATCACCCTCCAATGATGTTATAACATTGCACGCATTGATTTTTGTCATTGATTTAATTAGGTTGTAAAAACTTATAACATTTTTGCGGAGTTGAAAAGAATTTCTTCAACCATGCCATTACACAATCGAATCTTTCTATTGAACGATGTTCTCAGTGAAGAACTGCACGTGTCCCAAATATCAGACTTCATTCATACCAACATACCAAGGAGTTGTTACAACTACCTGTTCATACTTTATTAAGAACCACACTAACGCGATCTTCGTTGATTCGCGAAAGAAATGTTTAATTAATGGAAGCACAAACACTGAGGGGCAGTGGAGCATGTGACTTTGATTTTATACAATAAACTACTAGACTCAAATTATGTTAAACCTCTCAAAATGAATACTCTGTGCGTTCCTCTTCACAAAGTAAAATATTTGAATGTTTTCAACAAAAAAATGTTTCTTTATACCGGTACTTTTGAACAACAAGAGAGCACTTTTAATTACAAAGTTGGGAACTGGTTATTTCCATTTAAACACGAAGGCCACTTTCCAGGGTAATCATGATACTGACAAAGCATGTACTCAATCAGTCTCCCATCCCATCCTTACCCACCCACCCCTCTATCACGGCTTCGTCGCCCCTGACACGGTAAATGGCCGGTATCATCTCAAACATTTGCAGAAGTCTACACTAAGTGTCTTTATACTGGTGAATTAACATACAAGTACATATACCAAATATATGGATTGTGGTTAGACATGTGGGGATTTTACAACACTCGTGTTACCTCTTTTTCAGCAATCCAATTTTTTTGTTCATATCATTTAAAATGTTATTATTTTCTGGCAAAAACCATTTAAGATCGACCACACACAGATCTGGCATGGGGCCGATATGAATTAACCGGGCTGGTGGTAGGGGTAGAGGGAAACCTTGAACCGTTGTGTTAGCATATTTTTATTCGTTATGATTGATAAGAGTCTGGTAAGATACAAAAATGTTGTTAAAGGAAAAATTCGTTATAACATCACCATCTCCTTACAATATGGCGACTCATCAAGCTAAGCTGTTTTTCAGTCTGTCTCAACTAAACCAAATGCCGAAACCTTAATACTTAAACCAGTACGTATTCTGTAACTAGAATATTTGACAGCCCTGCTGTTATGTACTGTGCATATACAAACCTATTGTCTGTAAGAGTCCTTACTAACAGATATAGTGCATAATATCCAATTAATATGTTCAAGTCTAGCTCAGTATCATCATACCGTATACCTACATTGTACAGCTCTATGTAAGACACCACTCTGGCCAATGTAAAGAAAATATATAGGTTACGTACCTCGTATCTAAGTAGCATAATAAACGTATATTTACCAAACTGTTGCAAGTTTGTTTCAATGTAAAAGCTTTTTTCTTTACAATGCATTGCTAATTAATTTAAGGTTATTTTATTCATAAAAGGGAGATCCCTGTTTAGACCCCTCCCAAAGGACGCAAGCCATATTTGCCCCCACCCACTTTCAAAGAAGACAATGTAAGAAAGGGTAATACTTTACGGTGCTGTGAAAAATCTTATCAATGTAAGCCTTAAAAAAGGTCTCTGACTATTAAGACGAGGACGAAAGACGAGGCTTTATCCCTCACACCAATGCGACTGGTCACGTGACTGGTTGAAATATCAGTAAAGTCAACTCTAAATAATGTCAAATGATTTATACAGTGACGGTGCAAGTATCAAACTTGGGAGTAACAACCAATACCGGTAATATAATATAAGAAGTATATTACATAAGCGTTTGGAATTCTTTTCAATCTTTGTGTCAATATCGAGAGAGAACACTGGACATTTCACGAAGAGTACTATTTTAGCATATTTTGTGTGAAGAATGGAAAGGTACAGTATGGCCTTTCATCATGTTCAGATGTCATAGTTTTATTTCAATTGGACCTATTGGATCATTATGCTCCTCTTCTTCCCACTTTATTTTTCAATTGATTTTACAAAAATTGCATTGTTTTATATTAATTAATGCGCAACATTTAGACCTAAACTGACGGCGATAACAATAATAGCTAATTGCATTATATTGATTCCGGGAACTACATTTAATATCGCAGATTTTATTGGATGCTATTAAGCTTTCATTTTTAGAGTTTTCTATTAAGCTCGCACAATGTTGAACACTCTATTATTATTGTTTAGCTCATATGACATAAAACAATATGTTATTTGGAGGATTCCCCCTATGGACGATTCGTAGTCACTGCTGTACACCTACTGACCTACTAAATGTATGTTTCCATGGTTACTTTGACACGTTCAATGACAATACTTGAGGAGTACAATGGGCACGTGGCTCGCGTTTACCAATTTCTATTCATTGACTTTAACTGGCTCGTGTCATCTATTATTACGCTAATGAGATATTTTCGGAAGTTCCAGGTGTGAATTCTTATTATTGACTTGCTTTAGAACGTAAATTGTTGAATAAATCGTCTGTATAATGTAAGTGCTGCATATATTTGTACAGAAAACTATTGTAGGAGTAGAATAGGCCTATACTGTGTGTACTAAAAGGTGATGATGTCATCGTGTAGAAACACGGAATATATTTGATGGGCTCTCTGAAAACATACAACAGGTATAGGGTGTGTGAAGAGTGGAGGAGGTTAGACTAAACTAACTGAAGTGCATACTGAACACGGGGATTAGGATAAAGCATTGATAGTCTAGAAAGTGAATAACCATAGATCTGTATTCCTTTTCCTTTTATAATCCGACCAAGCTATACTGCCAACGTATACTTTTCATTGATACATTTTCCGTGATTACAAGTTACTCCGAGAATGGCATTGAGAATATGACATATTCTCATTAATTTTCATTTAATTTTTTAGTTTTCATTTATATTGTATTTTATTTATGGTAATGCTGTATATTTTTTTCTCTGTTTCTTTGGAGTGTCGGGTGAGGCGGGATTGGGCGACTTAAATATTTCTTTCATTATTTTTAGTAGCACGTCATACACTGTGGATCATATCAACTGATAACATTAACGTGAATTTTTAAGGATGAAAATGGGAAACTTTTTTTTATGAGGTTGGTCTGAAGAACTAATGAAGGCGAGAGGAGTAGCTATATATTAAACTGAATATATTCGTTGTGTAACCAATTTCACTCATGAATCTGTCTGAGAGAAATAAATAAATTCAAGTATTAGCTAGGTTTACGTCTCTGTCTATAAAACTACAATATATTCTTAATAGGTCTATGTGAAGGAAACAATGGACATGAAGAAACAAAGAAACACAGGTTATTGATAATGGAGCTGGAGATAATAATAAAAAAACACCCGGTGACCGGAACAATGAGGGTGATAATAGGGTTAGGGTTGGAGGAGGGCAAAAATACATTGAAAAGGGGAAAACAAAACAAAGAGTGTAATCACTGTTATAGCTGAAGGTGGTAGGTAGGGTAATAATAGATTGGTAAATAGGAGGTGTCGGGAACGTACTGAGTGAAACCGGTGTTCAAATGGGTTATAAGTGAAGGGTTGGGGTCGGGGTGAGGGATTCATTTACACTAAATTGTAAAGGGCAAAGCAGGGACATTATGATCGAATCAAGTATCTCGTAATATTTATACGAGAAATATTCAAATATTAAACAGTTTTTGTTCAAAGTTATGAATTATGAAAAGCTGAAGCTCACGACGACTTCTTAATTATTGTTTAAAATTATGAAAAAAATATTGAGAATAAATATAAATTTAGCTTATTTCTTCTCAAATTGTATTTCAAACTACAAAAAAGAAATTGATGTAGTTTTTAATGCATTATATCTTAAGCTCTGCAATTTATGAGATATATATATATATATATATATATATATATATATATATATATATATATATATATATATATATATATATATATATGCCTTTAATGATTTTATGGTTGTAACAAAATCAATGTAACTTTATAATTAACTCCATTACATAACTTTTATATATTAAGTTATTCTGAGTAATTTTTTTTTTAAACGCGACAACTAAAACTGTTTTATTGGTTGCTTGTTTGGTATAAATTTCAGTTTTACTAGAGAGTAGAGTATTTATAGATTTTTCCTATTTTATTGCCATCAGTTTACTTCTTTGCTATTAATAATGATTTTCAATCTCTTTCGTTAAAGAAAAAACTTAAATAGATTGAACATAATTGAAAAACAAATATTTTGGAGGTTCCAGCTTGATAAGTCACATGTATTACTTATAAACTCAAAACCCTATTTTAAAACTTATTCGAATTATTAAATTCAAACGACCTTGTCTATATATCTCTTATTATTATCCTAATAAACATTCCTGTCATTCTAAAACCTATTTTGTAATTACATTTTAACAATAAACTAAGCAAAGAACATTTCCAACAACCCCCACCCACGCCCACCCTTGGCTCTTACCAACACTCTCTTAAAATATTCCCTATTAATCCATTATATTTGTTTCTATTTTTTATAACATCCTACGTAATTCCTTTCGCGACGACCTAATTATTCAAATAAATCCAACTGAACTAATTAAATCCAATCCTTGACATTAAAATTACAGCAGACTTTAAATTCTCTAATGTTCGTTTAATATTAATAACTTTTACTAATTAATTTAATTCCCTGTTCAACTGTTTTGATGATTCTAACATCTACACCGGAATACTTACCTCAGCTCCTTCAAGCTTGTACACTGTGAGGAGTAAGACAAGATGGCCGCCAACTCTTCATTAGTTAGTGTCCTGTTGTCAACGATCCACAGCTCCTGGAGAGAACTCAGGATAGAGAGAGAGAGACCAGACTGAAGGGTAAGGTTCAGACCAGACTCATCAACTCTAGGAGAGCAGTCAAATAGATTCACACAGGAGATAGGAATCTAGAATGAAAGAATAGAGTTACTGATAATAGAGTATAGATAGAGATAGATAGATTGGATTTGGTTAGGATTAGAATAATTATTATGATATTATCAATAATAAAAATAACGAAATAAAAATAAAGGAAAGTAAAGCGATAAACTAGGACATTTAGGTGGTGTTTTAGTTGTAAAAAGGAATTTAGTTAATGGAACGGAAATAAAGGATTGATTTTAAGGGAAGACAAATATTAACAGAAATAATTAGATTAGGTTAGAGGAAAACAAAGTGATATATGTAGGACTAAAGGGCTAGTTTGATTGTTTTACAATTAAATAATTAATTAAAGGTTTTATATCAAGTAAGGTTTAATCAGGTAAGACTGGGAGGCTACATATTTTAATTTATTAGTTATAATAGGAAACCAATCTAAGAGACGGGTTGAGAATTTTATATAAAAAATGGGTAATCAAGAATTGAGAAGCTTTTGAAAAAAAAAACATTGATCAAATTTATTTGTGTTTTAATCTATAACTTTCAGAAGAAAAATGTAATTTAAATGAAAATATTAGTCACTAATGTAATATGAATCATGAAAAGGAAACTTCCACTTTAACTAATACCAGGTTTTTACAGAGTTTAGAGAGATTTGGAAGAATTATATTTAAATCAAAAGGTTGTTTCTTATAACTAAAATGCAATTTAGAGAAGCAGATGTAGATCAAATTCAAGTTTCAAGACAGAAGGTTGTTGAGGTTAAACTCAAATTTTATTATATATATTATTTATTTTTTGATCCAAATCCTACTATTCTGCGTGAATTTTAACTATTTCCAGTTTATACGATTTGTTTAAAAGATGATGTCTATCTGTGTTTAGTTATCAAATTAATTCTTAAGTTACGGTTTGAGTGTGACATAACTTCTAGTGGATTTATTTTTAAATGAAACATTTTTCTTTCTTTGCGCTTGTAGATATTCCTAAATTGGTTAACGCTTATGATCTTAATTTTCTAAACGTTATCCTTTCTTCCAATTAAATAGTACCATCCGCTTTTTATATATTTTTTTTACAAATAATATTGTTATCTGGCAACACTTCATATCCTTGCGCACTTTCAATCAAAAAAAAACTTTTTAAATAGCATGTGGCCATAGGTGTGTTGGCTTGGAAATGACTTACGATTTTTATGATTAAGTGGGCAAAATTAAGACAAAACCAACTGTGAGTAGAACACCAACATCTAGTTGCTGCTGGAAAGACATGGACGAAATATTTATTTTTAATAAATAGTTATTGCATTATATTATTATTATTAAACTTAAATTGGAAAATAGTTTATAGAGGCTTAAAGCTCTAGGCCCTATACAGTATTTAACAAACCTATATTTCACATAAAGTGTCAGGTATAGCCTATACTGGCAGGAGTTAGGTCATTTAACTAATAATCAAATATATTAATAACATTATTTCAGTCAGGCAGTTCGGTAAAAAGCTGCAGGTTTCTAACAAAATTGGCTCAAATGTCCGACCTGACAGATTTAGTAAGTTAGGTGATTATAATAATAATTGTGGAATCTTACAGATTGACTTGTGTGCCTATAAGGCTATGTTATGTACGATTTAAAATCGAGTCTAACAATTTTCTGTGATTTAAGATTTTTGAAGAGATAACATAGTTTCTACAGTTTGTCTACGGATACTTTTTCTTAGCTAGAATGAAGTAATTGTTTTCGAAGTAAAGGATATGCATCAGCTCACCGAGAATGTTAACCGCTGGTTTTATTCTTCGCTTAATTTAAGATTTCTGAAGAAAACTCAGTGTCTCGATTGTATTTTATTAAATTCCTGTATAGTTAAGATATGCTTTAACATGGGCTTATCTGATAATCAGTCAACAACTAGTCTAAGATTTTTATTATTTCTGAGTTAGATTGCTGAGCATGTCCTCTCGCTAAAAGTATGAATTCTAGCTTTTCTCGGGTGATGTTTGAGATTTCTAACATAGCATAACTTTATTACTAGTCTAGCCTATAGCCTACCTAAGTTTGGCCTGACCTTTGTACACATCCTAGCCTATGCCTCTATACCATACCGTCAAATTATCTCACTGATCAATAATTTCTGTTATAGCTATTAACAGCGGTTCCTCACCATAAAATAATCCAATTTTAAACAAGTCAATTGTAACACACAACTCCCACAAATATATACTACGTACTCTGCAACTCCACTAACATACACTAAACCATTCATTGTCAGTGTTATATACTAGATGTGAACAGGTACCGTATTCAATGGCATGAGTCACCGATATTCATATACAGGTGTTTCGTAGCTATTCGCGGGTGATGTTTGAGAATTAAAACATACATGTTGGCGCCAATAGAAGTAAACGTACGTAACGTTATACACGCCCGGTGGAAAAATAATAGAACACAACCTTATCAAGTAGATGAAGGCCGCCCCCTACCCAACACGGTTACACATTCACCCACCCTATAAGTGGTTGCATAAACAAACAATACACACACACACAAGTTTGAATACCGTCTGTTTCAAATGATTTGAAGGAGTATATGTTTAATGAATATTAAAACCTACATGGAATAACATAAAAAGAACACGTACCCTTGTTCAGTCATACACATCTTGCAGACACATCGTGCAGATAAAACGTGTCTGTGTCAAATTACATATTTGTTTACAAATAAACACTTGGTCTTCACCATGAAATTATTGGAATAAATGTAACTACACTTCTCTTTTTTTCCCTCCTCTCCCCAACCATCTTTGTAATGAATTTCATTCCACGTCAGTGCTGGATTATGCAGCTAAATCTTTGCACCAGCAAAGAGAGTGTCAGGCAATCAAACGATGTTTTGTCTCTTTACGTACCTCGTTATTGCTCAAATCAAAATTCCTATGTCGACATTTCACCAATAATGTCAATAGTCAATTCTTGTAGCACCAGGGGCGTATTCAGGATTTTCTAATCTGGGGGCGCGAATTACTATCTAAGCGGAGCGCCACCGTCGGTTGGCGCGCAGCGTAGAAGAAAATGTCTGGTTTTGGCACCCCCAGATCACCGGAAATGGCACATCTCGGGCTTGAAAATGACCAACAAGATGTTCACTTTTGCCCGAGTAACCAAGTATTTCCCAATATTCCCCCCCCCCCTCCTCCCATCCATAACCTTATTGAAGATTGTCACCAGTCACCTATTATGGTCGACCTCATTGCATCTAACGTGGATCATTGCTTTTGTAGGTGATTCAACGTCGCGGGCCACAATACCCGTCAGCCCCACTTTTCAAGGTTTTAAGCAAATTATTCGTTTAGAATTTGAAAATTCACACTTCTCGTGAAATAAATTCACTTCAAAACATACCCAGAACGTTGCACAAAATTGCTTCTATGGACAGCCAATACGGAAAAACCTCCATGTTTAGGAATGTTTTTTAGGGAAATTTCGAAAATGCAGACACAGTCTGGTGCACCGACATACACCAGTCTTGGATAATGGTGGGGACGCGTGTCTGTTCTCTGATACTATCTAAGCGGAGCGCGACCATGGGTTCGCGCGTAGCGTACAAGATTTTTTTTGCAAATATACGTCTTGATCGCCGGATATAACACTTCCCAGACGCAATGATGCTCCCAAACTTCCTTAAGTTTTAGATCTCATGGCTTAGAAATTTAGTTTGGGGAAATGCATGGGCGTCTGCAGAAAAAAAATCAGGGAACAAATAATCCAAGTAGACTTTTGTATACGATGGCTCTGGTTTCGTAACTCATCGGGAAGCAGCGATTAGGAGGGGGGGGGGGGGCTTAGGGTTGTGGGGCGCGCGTTTTCATGTAGATGGGAACAATCTCAAGAATATATATATATATATATATATATATATAGAGTAGGTTGGCGTCTATCTTGGCGCAGAGTGCTCTATGTCCATTGGACAGAGCGGAATATATGTTGATACTAGATGAGACTAGTGGAACACTAGTAGTTGTAACTCGGAGTTTCACGCGTTATAGCGATCGTCAGACAACTCGAGTTGACTCGAGACAACAAGAGTTGTCTGACGATCGCTATAACGCGTGAAACTCCGAGTTACAACTACTAGTGTTCCACTAGTCTCATCTAGTATCAACATATATATATATATATATATATATATATATATATATATATATATATATATATATATATATATATATATATATATATATATATATATATATATATTTATATATATGTATATATATATATATATATATATATATATATATATATATATATATATATATATATATATATATATATATATATATATATATATATATATATATATATATATATTTACAATAGTGAGAGAGGAAAAGGAAACGTCAACAATGGAGTTGTCGGTGTAAGGGGTAGGCTGAGGCACATGCCTTTTCTGAAATCCTTGATCCGTCACTGGCTACCCTGTGTATATAATAGGGACCAGCGCTGTAATTATGTCCCTGTTCCTCTTTCTCTTCCCGGTGTCTTAGCGTTTTCTTCTGTTCCCTCCTTTTTCTCCTTTTCTATTTCTTCTTTTTCTTTTCCCTTCCTTCCCTCCTTCCTCCTCTTTTCCCTCCTCTTTTTTTCCTTTTCTTCTCTCTTTTTTTTCTTTCCTCTTTTTCTTACCCGGGGGGGGGGGCGCTCCCCAACGCCCCCTGGATACACGCCTGATCCCCCCGGCCCTTTTCTCCCTTTTTACTAAGTACCATCCTCATCAAGAAAATTTTATATTTTTATTTTTTACATAAAATAGTTGAAATTTATATGAGAAAGAAATTTTGATTTCGAGAAATGCTATGGCAATTTCGAGAGATATGTAAACGTTTTAGATAAAACGCTAATATTTTAAGTCGACAGTTTGATCTAAAAACTTTCTAGTAATAAGGCGAAAGTTTAAAACAAAAATAAATCGACATGTTTCATGATGGGAATTAAAGAAGAGGCTGAAATAAATCGAAGAAATTGGTAGATGAAGTAGTTTCATGTTAAGAATCTCGATTAAATTACAGATGAATTCAGAATACAGAATTACAGAAGTTTAAGACAAACTTGATTTTCAAGAAAAGAATATGAAAATTTTGAAATTTTTCAGTGTTCAATGTGGGTCACGGTAATGACAAAATGTGCTGTTTGCTTGGCACCTATCCTGACCCCCTCCCCAACCCATTCAAAGCTTCCAAAGCAAAGCAATATTTTGCATATTTTTTTTAGATGACATTACTGCTAAATGAGTGTTCCTATATATATATATATATATATATATATATATATATATATATATATATATATATATATATATATATATATATATATATATATATATATATATATATATATACATATAGGTAAGTGATTGGAAGTAAAACAGCCAATGTTTGGTTTTTGCAGAGCTTTCGAGCAAAACTAGCTCTTCTTCAGTGCATGATCACCGAAAGTGACAAGGAGTAGCAGGAATTGAAACTGTTTTATAGAGAAGATGTCGGCATGGTTGTAAAGGCAAAGCGACTTACTGATTTCTGCTGAATTGAGCAGAAGTTTTAGAAATTCGGATTATTTTAATCCGCGTCGGATTATTTTAATCCGATTCCGTCGTAATTGTAAAGGAATTGTTTTGGTTTATCTGGGATGATTTTGGAGATTGAAGTGATTTGCAACAGGTTGGTAGATCTTTTTTGTTTTGATCGCCGATCTATGTTTTGTCATTCTCATTCTAAGAGTGTTTTTTGACTCTCCAATGTATTGTAAGTTACAAATATTGCAGTAGATGAGGTAAATGACATTTTTGGATAGGCAGTTAATTTTGTGCCGAATTTGGAATGTGCGTTTGGTTTGGTTGCTCTGAAAGGCCCCGGTCGAATCGACAAGTGAGCACGTTTTGCAATTTTGCAATTTACGGATCACCGGCCCCTTGCTGTGCGCGAAGTCAGAAGTTTCTGACACAGACTGTCATGATGCGTCCTCATCTTTAATTACATAGGCCCTAGTCGTTCTCGAAATGCACGCAGCGTACATAATAGTATGGTTGAATTTGTCACCGTGCGAATAGGTCCCGGCCGCCATTCTATCACGTCCATTTTCGCGGAACTGGTACTAGTTTACCGGTCTGTTGATCTGTGATGCATGATGTGTCAATTGACAACAGCTTCTTCTGTGTACTTGGTGAAGGATCGCGACAGCAGTGAATGTTTGCCTACATTCAAAACAGAATTCTGTTCCAAGCATATATGTTACACAATCTTCTTTTCTGTTCGGTCCACAGAAATGCCTAAACGCATGTGCCAGTTCACAGATGAACTCCAGAGGAAGTTCCCAGCATTTCAGAAAGGCCGTGACGAGTGGGAGGCGTTGTGCACCGTATGCAGCGCTGGGACACACGTGTCTGTGGCTCACAGGGGAGCGCTGGATCTGGAGCACCATCTGAAGACAACCAAGCACCAGATGAGTGTCCGTGGTGTGGAGAACTCGGGCAGTCTGTCTGGCTATTTCATACAACCAGGCTCCCGCATTCAGAGTAATGTCACTGCAGGTGAGGGTGCATTAGCTTATTACGCGGTCAAGTACCACTTTAGCTATCTGTCTATGGATTGCACGCCAGGCCTGATGAAGCAGATATGTAGTGACTCGGAGATCGCCCGGAAGATGACCTGTGCTCGGACCAAGACCTAGGCCATTTTGAACAGTGTGATAGCTCCCCATATGCGTGGAGATGGTCATGGAAGCAATGAGGAGCATCTCTCACTGTGGCGTCTCAACAGATGCCAGCAATCACGGATCGGTGAAAATGTTTCCATTGCTAAATTAATACTTCGACTGGAAGAGTGGAGGGCTGCAAACCAAAGTGATCGACCTGCAGAGCCTCGCCGATGAAACAGCTGCCACGATTGCGTCCTACATCACGGGCATCCTGGAGGACAAAGATATCCTACCGAAATATGTTGCATTTTCGGGGGACAATTGTAACACAAACTTCGGTGGGCTCCGACGTGGTGATGGTAATAATGTTTTCGCCAACCTGAAGCGGTCAGTCAACCCCAACCTCATAGGGATTAGCTGCCCAGCGCACATACTGAACAATTGTATCCAGCATGGAGCCGACCGTCTGTCTGTTGACATTGACTCAATCGTGTTGAAGATATTTAACTTCTTCTCGATATACACTGTCAGGACGGAGGCCCTGAAGGAGTTCGCCGTTTTCACTGAGGTGGAGTACAGACCCCTGCTGTACCACAGTAGGACACGATGGCTCTCACTCTTCCCTGCAGTGGAGCGACTCCTCAACATGTATCCAGCATTGGCGGCCTACTTCCGCTTGCACGAGAAATGTCCAGTCATCATTGATCGCTTCTTTGACAACGAGATGAGTGAGGCATACCAGTGGTTTACCCACTCCTTGATGTCAGCTTTTCATTGTCACATCGCGAGCATCGAGAGGGAAGGGAACTCTGTAGTGGAGGTAATGGGGCATCTCGAATCGGTCATGGAAGTTCTCACTCAGCGCAAGGAGCAGGCCTTCATGCCCATCAAAGTGAAGGAGATCCTCGCCCAGAAAACTGATGCTGGATTCGAACAGGAGTGTAAGGTGTTCCGTGACGAAGTAAGTGACCTGTACACGACCTGTATCCAGTACTTGGAGGCCTGGACCCAGGACATGTTAGAAGGAGAGCTGTCGACGTTCAAATGGATGTCACTGTCCGAGATGCCAGAATGGGACAACGTGGAGGCCACTGTGATGTACCTGAACAGGATCGGTCTGGGGATAACAGATGAAAAATGCTTCGACCAGCTCTGCAATCTTCAGGCATTCTGCAAGGACAAGGCACAGGATGTGGACTTCAGAGACGCCCTTGCCCACCAGAAATGGTACCTGTACTTCACACACAAGAAGAATGTGGAGTACTTCTCCGAGCTCCTGAAGATTGCCGAGTTCTTCTTTGCAATCCCCAGCCATAATGCAAACGTGGAGAGGGTCTTCTCGCTGATTCAGTCTCAGTGGACCAAGGAAAGAAACCGGCTAAACATCGACTCCGTCAGGGCCATCGTCATCACCAAGTACAACTTCAGCGACATGACATGTTCGGATTTCCATAAGCATTTGTTGGCTACTCCTTCCTTGTTGAGGCAAATCAGATCCTCAGAGAAGTATGCATAGGTGCATAAATTCAGAGGAGATTTTGGGACTCCAATTTGCCCTGTGGCACAGTACACTTTTTGTTAAATTTTTACTAGACTTGGAGCCAAACCATAACTCACTCAAGTTGGAGACCTTCCTGAGTCCCTATTAGAGTGATTTAGATTGCACCATTTTACATCTAGGTACCATTGAAAAACGAAAAATTTTCCAAAGGGGAGGGGGCACCCCCTCCCCTTAGACCCCACCCCCAGGACGCGGATCAGTGTCCTGCTTTTTCAAAAACAAATATGGTAACCCTACTCCTAGTCATATAAGAAAAGGGCAGCCTAACTGATGCCTACAGTACTAGTTCAATGGTTCTAGTTATAATACTCAATACTGGCGCAATGCCAGCATAAAGGGTGACCTAGTGTTATGAAATAGTAATGCTGCCTCTTTGATGTTACCGACACACTCCATCGAGACACCTTACAGGCCTCTTGTATATTTATCTAGGTCATGGATTCAGTTTTTCCACGAGAAGTTTTTAACTATCTTATTGAATCTTGGTACAGGGCCTTTTCCCAAAATAGATTCCATTGTGTCTGTAGAACATTCGAGAAGGTTCTCTCACGTGGTATGGAAGTTTCCATAGAAAAAGGGGTGGACTTCCAAACTCCCAACCAATCAGGGCAGATCAGTGCCAGCGCACTTATTTTTATATCGTTAAGTTAATACAGGATGGTCAGGTTATTGGCTGCCTACTGATTGTGCGCAGAGGGATTTTATAGAAGTAAGGTATAAAAGGCGGCACGGGGGCCGGAAATTCTCCACTCCGTCACCAGTTCGTCGCTTCGTCATTGCTTCGTTACCATTTCATCACTCCTTCTAATTGCTTAATTGACGGAGTCAAGTCAAATCATTATAATTTAGTTTTATTTGTAAAGAGAATCGACAGAGAAGAAATTATACCGAATCACTAATCAAATCCGATCTTGTCAAATTGTTTTTCTGTGAACTCATTGTTTTCTTCCGTTCGAGACATCTCCCGAAGAAGCATAAATACGGCATCAAGATATCCCAGTACCTTTCTATCGCGAGTCCCGAAATAGTATCACCATCGGAGGAGACGGGCTCGTCACAATATTACACTAGGCTCAACACAATGTAGGAATTGCTGATATATGGTGATGCTAGCCTGTGTTACAGTGTTAGTTGCTTACAAGTTGAAGCCTGGGAGGTTTTCCTCCCTCAGAATACTTGGATCATATTAGTTTATTGAAGTAGTGTTCAACACTTGCGAGATCATCCAACTGTCCGAAAATTTTTAGTTAAATTTAGTCTTAAACACCAACTCTTAAAGTACTCCGGAGTTGTTTCCTCTCATGGGATATTGTGGATTTAAGTGCTGACCTGCCATTGAGTAAGGTCAAATGACATGCAAGGTTTTCCAGAGATTGAGAGTCAATATTTCATCATATACAAGCATTATTGTTGTTTGTGTGACCCAAAATACTCAGTAGGGGCTATAGCGCCCTTCCCAAAATACTGCAGTGCTTAACAAGTTAACACTACCCTTACTGATCCAAGACAACCCATTATCGGAACATATCCATAATTTCCAGGGTTTGTGCTGATAATGCTCATTTCCTATTGTCGTGTCTTCAGCTTCAATATCACGTTTACATACTTTTACATAATTACTTACTTTGCTGTGAATGTCCATGTAGTTAGCCAGAGACATACACATTAGGGATGCACCGGATATCCGGTCCGGCCTGACAATCCGGCCGGATAGTGAGCAATTATCCGGTTCCGGTTCCGGCCGGATATTTTTCAAAATCCGGCCGGATCTTTTTCAAAATCTTGCCGGATCTTTTACAAAATCTGGCCTGAATTATGAATTTCTTAAAAAGGTGTTGTAATTAACTTAAATCAATGTAAACTATTTCCAACAATTAATAAAAAACATTCAAAGTAAGGGAAAATAGGTTTAACATGTTTCATTTAATTTTCTTAATCGTCTGACCCACTGTTTGTAAAGATCAACCAAAATAATACAACTACTGTAATAATATGAAGCTATATACAACAAAATACAGTTAGCAGTGAAATCATTTCTTGCAGCCTTCATCAGTTTAATATTGTGCAGTTAAAATAGACCATTCATATACAGTACTTATCAGTCAAAATACTGTTCCATTGAATCTTTACTTTCCCATTATTGTTGGCATTCATGTTTTCTCTGAATTTTTATGTGTGAAACAATCTCTTATATGTTTAAATACGTCTGAATTTTTTGAATTCCGCAAAAACCATTTCATCTTAAAGTTCATTCTTAAACCTTAGAATAACTTTAATTCTCATCAAAAAAGATTAATTCCAGGGCTGACAATGAAAACAATTTCAAAAGTAACCTTGCTACAGTTATCACATACAGAGACAATTATCTTAGGAAATAATTTAACAACATGTGACTGATCTAACAAAATGATTTCCATATTTATATCTTTTTGAGGTTTCAAGCTATCATTCCTTAAATAAATATATCTTTAAAATAATTTGTTGCAGAGCATGCAAGTCTTCTTCATACATATTGTAACGTTGCCATTTGGGAATGTAAACAAATGAAATTTCCCGCTTTCACTGTATGTTAAACATATTTTCTCAAATTGTGATGAAGGAAGACAAGTTTTTCTCCAGTTTTCTTTAGCTCATTGCAACCTAGACTTGAATGACTGAATGACTGACTGTGTGTACCAAATAATGAATAATGAAAGACAATTCTAAATCCAGATAGTAGTGTTATTACAACAATTAAATGATCTTTTTTATTTAGTATAAAGTATGAGATTTGTGAAATGTAGCTTCCCGTTTTAAAACAAACTTCATATGTAATATGCAGTATTTTTCCAGCAAACAAATTTACATACTGTATCAAGCTTGACAACAATAATATTGTACAACTGATTTTATTAAAGAATGTAGATTACACCACTTCAAGTCGTATTTAATCTCATAAATGAGGTCTTAATTTCACCTTCTTTATAATATGCGTATACCTCACCTAAGATTTGCTCCTTGTTTCATACTTCTCTCTACTTCTTATTAATGATTTTCTTGTGTAATGAAAAAAATCCGGTTCCGGCCGGATTTCATGTACTATCCGGCAAAATCCGGTTCCGGCCGGATCCAAAAATTTGGATCCGGTGCATCCCTAATACACATACTGTATCTATTTTTGACTGACATTTTCAATATAGCCTATCATTAGGACTTAATTTTCATTCACATCATTTTCTTTTCTCTTCATTGGGTTAACTTGAGTTATCCTGAAGCAAGCGATTAGGGGATCACCTATTCCACATGTAGTTACCATTTTTGATGGAAGCTTTCACACTGTGCTGACAAGGAAAATAAATGTTTCATCAGCTGACCAATGATCTGATTCTTGCTGGATTAATCCAGTACTTGGTATGTTTGTAATGAGCTTGCCATGACACAATAGCTGCCTAAACACCCTCTGGTACATATTACAATTTGCCAAACTGAAATGAAAATTTCCTCCGATAGTCCATCGGGGCAGGCCTCAAATGTGCTTAAAAATGTGCTCAAATGTGCTTAAAAAACGACTTTCGTTGCACATATTTAGTACCAAGGTTTGTTGGTTGGAAGTTGTAGAGGGATGTCCTAGGAACATTTTTCACGATGTTGGATGATTGGAGAGGTGTTATTTTTCGAGTAAACAACAAACAAATGACGTCACTCTAATACGGTGTATGACGATTATAACAAAGCAGTTCCTTGTCACAGCAACACGAAAACGGCATTTAAATGCATTTGAACTTATTAGAACCAAGATGTTTTTGTTGATAGGTATAGAAGGATGTCCTAAGATTATCTTAAGAGTTGTTGGATACTTGGAGAGAAGTTACCTTGCGGGTAAACAACAAATTACCTCACTATGAAGTGTGGGCTAATTTAAAAATCAGCAACGACTATTCACAGCAGCATGATAATAGTTTTCCAATGTTACTAAACCTATTTAGAACCAAGGTTTGATGGTTGGATGATGTGAAGAAATGTCCTTAGAATACTTGAAGAGTTGTTGGATGCTAAAAGAGGTAATACTTTACGAGTAAACAATAAACATATGACGTCATAGTCCATCAAGGCAGGCTTCAAAACGTGCTTAAAAAACGAGTTTCGATGCACATATTTAGTGCCAAGGTTTGTTGGTAGGAAGTTGTAGAGGGATGTCCTGGGAACATTTTTCGCGATGTTGGATGTTTGGAGGGGTGTTATTTTTCGAGTAAACAACAAACAAATAACGTCACTCTTGTACGGTGTACGACGATTACAACAAAACAGTCCATTGTCACAGCAACATGAAAATGGCATTTAAATGGTCTTGCACTTATTATAACCTACATGTTTTTGTTGACAGTTTTACAGGGATGTCCTGAGATTATCTTAGGAGTTGTTGGATGCTTGGAGAGAAGTTATCTTGCGATGTTATGACCTCACTACGAAGTGTGGGCTAAATTGAAAATCAGCAACGACTATTCACAGCAACATGATAATAGTTTTTAAATGTTACTAAACCTATTTAAAACCAAGGTTTGTTGGTTGGATGTTGTAAAGAAATGTCCTTAGAATATTTGAATAGTTGTTGGATGCTAAAAGAGGGAATACTTTACGAGTAAACAATAAGCATATGACGTCACAATTATATAGGTTGGACGACAATTAAAAGTCAGGAGTCTTATTTAGAAACAGGATGTGTTGGTTGAAAGTAATGGAGCGATATCAAAATGATATTTTAAGAGTTGGTGGGTGCTAGGAGAGGTGTTATTTTAGGAGTAAACAATATACATATGACGTCACTCTGATACGTTGAAAGATAATGAAAATAGATCAGTTTCTTGTCACAGCAAGATGATAAAAATAATTAAACACAGTATTAAGAACCAGGATGTGTTGGCTGAAGTAAGTGAGGAATGTCCAAAGTATATTTTAAGAGTTGTTGGATTCTAAAAGCAGTGTTATTTTTCGAAAACAAAAAATTCATGTTGTGTTAAACATAATTTGAAAAAATGCATTTTAAATACTGTCCGTCTCCTGAAGTCTGCCTCGAGACTCACCTTTAACGCAAATGTAGCTGGTCAAAAACGCAGTGACCAGGCAAAAATATATGTTTTTAGGTTTTGGAAAATTACAAGTAGCACCTTCCCATGAGAGTAGGACCGGATAACTTGAAAAGGCGTAACGCTCACACAAAAATAAACATAAGGAATATATAGTAGGTTTACTATGCACATGAACCTTTTATTAAAAACAATGGGGTAACTTAAACTTTAAAAATTTAAATAATATAAATAGGAAACTAACAGATCTTATCAGAGCTGTTAAGTCTAACAAGAAATCCACTGAACTTTTTTGAAAATAAAATGCCTAAAAGTCCTAAGTTTGAACACAATCGCGGCGCGGGTCAACCAAATAAAGTCGCAAAATATAATTACTTCCTTGGGTTACTTCGATCAGGGCAGGTTCACTCTGTTGGGGACGTCTCGGGGGTAGGTTTGCTCTCGGGACGGCTCTAGACCAGCTTGCTCTTCACTCCCTGGTATCTGGGCCCATTGACCTATCAGCTGTCAATTAAGTTACTAAATAATTATCAGGCACATTACTTAACCCGAATCTTAACTTATAAATGGGTCTCATCAGTGTCCTTAAATAAATTTGTAGATACACATCCATCACCAAGAATATTCCTTCCTAAACAAAATAGCTAAGTTAAACTGTCTATTTCGCCAACAGTGATAGAGGCATGGAGCCAGTACATGTATTCCTAGAAAACAAGGGCCACACAAAACAATTACTATGACAAAGGTCACACAGGGCCACCTGACCACAAACTGTTGCCCTGTAGTAGTAGCAAAAAAGTGAAACTTTAGGGAACTCCTCAATCTACCAAAGTAAGTTATTCATTGTGAAATGTATAAAACAAAATAAGGAAAGAACGGAAAAGATCAAATGAATAAAACAAATTGGAAAATGAAAGAAAATGATCAACATAAACAACAACAAAACACTGACCAGGTAATGCTTTGGTTACACAAACAATCCTTTCTGAGTTATATGACTTCCTCGTCACTGTCAACATGACCAACACTCATAGCCACTTGCTAAGGAAGAAGTAGTCTTCCTCTGTTACAGTATATGTAGACAGAATGTCTTGGGCAATAGCATTGTCATCCTTTCATCACATCTCTGTTCAGCGGCTTCTTTGAGCCATTTTTCAGCATCTCGTGTCAGACACTGAAACAGCTGTTCTGTCTGCCCGCTAACAGATCTTCTTCCTTTCAAAAACTTGAGTCCTGATTGTGCCAGAGAAATCTCTGTAGAGGAAGCACCGCAAATATCCTTGTCTTTGGCACCGATCGGCCTGCACTTTCATCTGCAACAAATCAAAACCAAATTTGTTTGGTTGATACAGTATTTTGAATTGTCCTGTTGATCACACTGTGGTTCACATTAATTGTCTACACTGGAACTCGACTAATAAGCCATCTGATATTCCATTTATTTCAGTGTAAGCCATGTGCTTGGTAGGGCATAGTTACAAACCCACACACTACAAAGGTTTGAGAACACATGCAACGCTACTTGACAGGATTTCCCATACTAAAAGAAGACCTCCCCATACATGCATGATGTATCAAAGTAAAATAAACCAAGCAAGATGTTTGATATAAAACATTTTATCCAAATTTTTATAAGTGCTGTAATAAGACTATAGGTGCAACTAAATTGAGTGCCATGCTGATACTAAATAGCTGGAAACTTACATATGCCAACTCGCTTTGTAAGGTGTACAAAATACAAGAAGGGATCTGAGACTAGGCAATACTGTAGCACATTGCCTAGGCCTATATACTTAGTTGCCTCTGTATAAGCTAAATTACACGCTACATTTGTTTGTGTGTGTGCCAGTACTACCAGCAGCCATAGAGACATGCTCTGAGCTTAGTAAGGCCCTGTTTTGACAAATTAATCCAAGACTAGAGGCTAGACCATAGGCCGATATTGAATATTGATAGGCCTAACGTTAGTCTGCCTATCGAACCTACACTGGTGTTGATTTCATTTCTTTGTTTCATGACAAATAAAACATGAAATAAATGGTATCATAAAATAACAGATACCAGTATATAGTAGCTGTCGATCTATCCTTCATGGGTGCTACGTTAATCACTTCTAGTCTAAGGCAAACTAGTAGTAGTATAGTATTGAAGTTATGTATACTTTCTTGTCACAGTAATGCTCTAGGCCTAACATGAGTATCAGTAACAGGCCTTGAGTTACCTTCATCGTTCGTGTACTGAATCATGGAAGCACCTTCTAGGTATGAAAATTTGCCACCCTCAATACTGCTTCATATCTCGGCACATTTGACGCTTGTTTGCCAACTGTTGGCTGTAAATTTCGTTAGTCTTTCAGCCCATCGTGATCTTGTTATACAGTACGTTATGCAGACGAATTGTAAACACGTACCAACGTTACATACACACAGTCTGTGCATATGCATCACGCCGAGCCGAGCAGTTTCTGTATCAGCTGACATATCACATGCCATACAATAAGGATTTTGATTGGCTCTTGACTGAAAAATCGCTGCGTTCGGAGAAGTCCTAACAACGCAAAGCTGACTAAATAAGTCCGTCTTAAACTGCTGTTTACTCTTAAGATAACACTTCCCGAACCATCCAACATCGAGAATTGTAATTAGCATATGAAAACACACCATAATATGGGATCAAACCTTGGTACTAAATATGTGCAACGACAGTGAACGATATCGAGCCTGTCCCGATGGACTACGAGACTCAAATGAATAAAGTCTTCTAGAACTCCTGACACTCCTACAATGGTAAGACTGGAAGTCAACTTGTTGGTGTTAATGAGAGTATAGTAGTTTAGGTTACCTGCAAATATGTCTTCTGTTGGGGTACTTATTTTCTTCAGATTAAAACCAAAACTTGAAATACCATTGTAGATTCCATAATACTGTACATAGGAACATTAAAGAAGTCAACTCAGTCTGTATTGTTGAGCTATGTGCTAGAGGTATTTGTAATGACTACCCCATCAAACAAGAAAAAAACCCAAGAAAGGTCACACATAAGTCACACAACTATGGGTATAATCTTGAACTAATTTGTTTGTTATGATGTTTATTTACTGTAGTACAGTAGAGATGATTGTTTTAAGCATTTTAAGCAAATATTGGAATATGATTCGAAACACAATTGGACAGTAAAATACAAATCAACTCCACCTTTGATATTCATCTCAAAGAGGTCTATCATATCAGCTAAAAATAATAGTTGGGTTTACTTATCCATTAATCGTTAATATTTTTCTTCAAACTCCTGATAAACTGTCGCACACCAGTTCTACTATCCACAATCTCATCCTGTCAGGTTAAATCAACTTTATTCAAGTAAGGTGTACACAACACCAGTGACAGTGAGAGCCAGGCACAGTTCCATGCCCAATTGTGTCACCTGGCCAACTTTTTAAGTCTTTGTTTATCCTAAGGTAAAGTATATTATTCTTTATCACATATTTCACTGGGCACTCAACGGACAACTGTAGCCCTCACCCAACCCCATCGCCCTCCTCACACCAAGACTGCACAGAACAAAGTGTAATGAAATAACAGTATGTATCAAAGTCTGCAGATTAGACAAACATGTACTTTAACTCAATCAATAATATTATAATGTGAGCATTCAGAAATCCTACAAATGATCAACGTATAGTCAGTAAGTTAACCATTGGTTCCTAAAGTATGTGAACAGAATCATTCATATTTTATTTCCAGGCTCCATTCTATTTTCAGGGCTGTATCATTATAAGTCGTGTTTCTCAATAAAATATAAACCAGATTGTGGATTGCTAGTGGTATTACTTAAAGTTTGACTAAAGATTCAATGCTTGTCTCAATTTCAGATTAATGATTCTTTATATTTTCAATTAGTTTGGTATAGTTGAGCTGTACAGTATATTCACCGCCGGAAGCATAATGAGATCTTGAACTCATCTTGTACAGTCTATAGATTTGTATTTGAGTTGTATTAGTTTCTTTACATTGTTATTATAATTAAAACTGAGTAATTTAGTTTGAAACTACAGTAGCATACCATATGTTTATAATAGCTGTGCTCTGTGTTTGACAATGTTAAATGATAGAATGCTGCTACTTGCAGACCGGGTGATTACAATTTACATTTTTAAAAACATTATTACTGATGACCAAATGCATTTTGTTTTTTCTCATAATCAGGTAAACTGGAATTATTCAGTCCTGAGATCAGCCTTTTTAGGGATTTACCATATCCGGATTACAGCTCTTGGAAGAAATTTGTACAGTTTTCATGAGCAGGGTAATGATTGTATGGTCAACCACCTGATTCTTACCCGACCCACCCATCCCCCTCGTCCATGAGAATACAAGTGTTTAATTGGATATTTTTACTCCATGACGTATGAGATAATCCCAATCACTGCAAAAGAAGACATAACGTATAAAACAACCTAATTAGAATGCTGCTAAAGGTTGTGTCTTAAACTCAGGGATTCTGTGAGACCTCTTTTGTTCACTGTTTCTCTAACTGTAACAAATTGTACCATAATTGTAGGTTTCAAGAGGATGAAATTCTGATGCCAAGTACATCTCTCATCTTTCAAATCTGACCAATTTTAATGGTCATTAGACATCCATTGTTTCATTATGAAACAATTTATTCCCATTTGAGCATATAATGCTATTGACGGCTTTCTGTTGTTACTGTCTCCAGGTTGAGTGGATATTATGTAATTTATGAAATGGTCCACCTATCCCATCATATGAAATATTTTTCATGGAGAATGATAGGTATTGAGTATTGCACTATGACAAGCAACAGTTTATGATTCTATCACAGAAGATCATGCAGCACAATATGACAAGTGCTTGTAGGATTCAGCATGTTACGCCATCTGACATACTTAATGCATTTTGTATTCTTTTCATGTTAAAGCTATTGTGTAATTCAATAATTTTGTTATAAGTGTGTTGTTATGGGGGGGGGGGGAGGTGTCAGGTTGTTGTACATTGACAAAGGTGGAAATAAAGTTACTGGGACAGTTGTGAAGCAAATAAAACAGTTGTGGAAGCATATACAACAACATGTATGTATTAAAACAGCCTCACCTTGACACTGATATACTGATTGTTTGAAAAAAGCAATCCAGACCAGTAACTAGGTCTAACTTTGCTTGTCTTCGAAGTAACAAAATTAGACATTTGGTGTTAAAACAAAAAACCAATCATGTTAAAAGTACCAAACTAGAAAGTGTGCTGATCAATTAGCCGAATCCAAAGGATTACAAACATGTAACCAAATTTAACCTCTTGTTTTGTTTATGGGTAAATTTTCAAAAACTGTTCAACTTGAAAATACGAAAAAAGTGCCTTTCAATGAAATAAAATGAATTTGTAGTCTATTGAGTTGTTTCAGTGACACAATGTCATTTTAGCATTAGCTTGTATATCTGTGAGCAATAGAAAAACTGTGGAGTAAATATTAAAAAGACAAACTCAATAACAAACATTTCATTGTTTGCATTAAACATCTAGTTCTGATATTCTCAATAAACAATAAGTGAACACTGATTCTTATTGTCTTTATCTCCTCGTTAGGTAAATGTGGATTAATCAGTTTTGAGACAATCTTTGGAGGTCACATGATGCGGATCTTGCACAGAATGGTTTACAATATGCTGATGGTAATGGTAAGTGTATAAATAGTGTATAGCAGGACTGGTAAGCTGGGTTGTAGTTATAATTAGATTTGAGTCTGGGTAGAAAGTGACTTTGTTATTGCCTTAACCTGGGGAAACAGTAATTGTTTTGAATCTTGCTTGATCAGCAAATTCCCTAAGGGCCAGAGGGAAAGATAAAGGCATCAACCAACATACATACACCATATATTAAGCACCGCATAGCATACATTGTAATGCTTACCAATGTGTAAAAGTACACAAAGAGATGTATATATGTTAAGAAGCTGGGTCCACTTCATAAATAGGCAGCAAATAGGCAGTAACATGTATGACAGGCTTTTAAACAATAAATTTAGTTCATAAGTTCATGGCCCCGTACTATCAAATAGAGTCACTTAAAACAAAACAAGACCCATATCCACGCTAAGTTAGAACACTTCTAAAGTCTGGTTTATATTATGAGGAGAACTATCCTTACTGTTATATTTCAGTTACAAACTAAAGAATGAATTGTCACAAGTAGTTAAACTTGACCAAACCTTTAGTACACAATACATAGTAAGGCTTCCATTGGCCCAGTAGTTACGTTAGATATACCTTCTAACTTGAGTTACCATCAACTTCAATATCCCAAGACTAAAGTATGCTACTTGAATAGGGTTAGTTTTATTGAAGGTAGCCTGTAAGCTCCTCCCAGTATTAGGAGTACCTACGTGATATTAGTTCCTTTTGATATAAACCCACGATTTGCCAAGGCTAAGACATTTATAAAAAAATTAATATGTGACATACGTCTCCATCATTCTGTTTTAATGGAGACATGTATTGAGTTTGTTACTATATATAATGTAAAAGTGAACAACACCCTGCACAACTGCCTCAGCAAGTGAACCAGTGATGTTGTTGCTATGATCACACTGTCTGAAGCTTATGTGTTTCCACTTGCTATATGTCACAATTAAGTCTTTGTTTAATAAAATGCAGAGTGACTAACAGGAACCATTTCTCCTTTTCCATCCTTACCGTTCCTACCCTTCCCATCTCAGTACTTCCAAAACCCAAGAAAATGTATGTCAAATTTAAATCTGAAGATAATCAAGTTTTTATGCCATTTGTCAATGAGCTATATACTAAGGGATTACAAGTAGAAGTATTTGGTTGTTGTACTGTAATGTGTGCATATGTTGCTGTCAGTCAGTAATACAAGACATGCAGATAGCTTTTGGACTCTATGCATGTCCTCAGAGTAAAAACCAAAGTAATTCAGATTTCCATTCTTACCCATTGTTTAATAGTGTTGATAGATTCTCTTAATGTGTTTTGTCTAAAGATGTACATTATTTGCACTTCAGCTATAGTACTGGCCATTCAAGAGATATTTCCATCAAATTCAAGCACATGTGCTTTCTACATCTATTTTCTGTTGCAGATAGCTCACAAATTTGGTAGAAAACTTCCAGTAATTGTTAAAAGTTGTTTTATTGGCGGTGGAAGGGGGGGGGCTTCAAAACTCTTCGGATGTAACATCAGTTACAACTACAACTGTTTTAAATAACTAGTTGTATTGATTAGCACAGATGCTAAACATATTCTTGAAAAACAGCTGAGGTGCTTTGAATAATTATATTAGTTATGTGCTGTTAGCTATGTCATTCCAACAAACCCAAATATAAAAACAGAAATAGAAAACAATGTATATCCTGCCCTTACAATAAAGCTATGCAAAATATTCATATATACTTATTAATAAGACACAAGGAAAGACATTGATGTCTGTTACAAAAATGATCACAGACATGATTAATTTTCACCTTGATGAATCTTGTAAATGGAAAGTTGAATTATTTTGTATTTTTTCTTAACCTCCAGGTGATACAGCTTTGTACATTTCTTCTGTACATTTCCTCCAAGAAAGTGAACGAAAAAGTTAAGTGGGAACACATCACTGCCGACATAACTTCCTTTGTGAATGTGAGTCTGGTGAGTCTTTTCATAATAATTTCTAAACAGTCACTTTGTGAAATGATCATGGGTTGTATTGGATGCATTTGATTAAGTCTACAGGCCACATGCAGGTGAAGGAAGCTTGCATTATTAGTTCTATAAATAACATCAACTGCCCTTTTTAAGATTCCACTTATTTAATTGTGTAGAGCTACAGTAACAAACTTAACTAAACACAATTACTTTATTGTAGTATGTAGTAGTGGATGGAAGATTTCTCAAAAGTGGAGACAGCTACTGATAGATACAATACATAAATTAACAGTTCATAAGTAACCTTCAACTTCTGTAGAAAATAATTATTGCCGACATGTCAGGCAAGCTAAGTTGTTGTTGTATGTACCTTGGTCTGATCATGGATGTGTTTGAAATTAAAAAACTTAAAATATCAAATCTTAGAAGTTATATGTGCATTGCCACCTGTAATCTTGGTATTGTTTTGACCCTTTAATACAATAAATCAGATGAGAGCGAATGAATAAGGGATTCTCCAGGCATCTGCTATCAGCAATTCCTATATAGTTAGATCTTACACCCCCATATAACTAGTATTTCCAGTAGTGATGGCTTTTAGATAACTTTGAATATGCATGAAGCCATGGGGTGAATCCACCCAGTTAGGACATTTTTTTCTATACTGTGGTCTAACTTCAGAGCACTCATATTGCCAGTATGAGATGTATGAATATCATGTTTCAATCAGATCAAGGTTAGGAACTGTTTGTACTGACAATACTAGTGCTCAGAAAGCATGATGTTGGAGTATAGTTTAGAGAGGTAGTAGCATTAGGAAATTGTCCCAACTGTCTAGGTGCCATGTTCAATGCTATCCTAGTTGACATTTGACTCATTTAACTCTTTCCAGTGCTTGCAGATTGTTTTTCCAAATTGCACTAATTTAATGTTGTATACATTGGCATAATGTATAGTTGTATTCCACAGATGAAGTTGTAATGATGATCGACCCATCCCTAGAATGAATGTAGGTCAAATTTCATGCTCTCCCTATCCTCTTCCCCCTCCCTTCCCCTCCCCCAACAAACATCAAATCTAGACAAAGGGTACTGCAGGGTTTCAACCATGTATTATGTATTATTCGTGGGGACTTTAATCGCCAGAATAACGTATTATTTAACTTTTGCGTGATTGCACTATTACACGTTATTACCTTTTTGCATCAATTAACATTTAAAGTTTAAAATAAGAAACATCCTCGTTTTTCGTCGAATGTGTTTTAAGATTAAGAAAGTTGTCTGGGTTGGACAGAATCATTATTTAACTATTTGTGGCCTTGTTTGATCCCTTTTTCACCCTATATTTCGTAAATTACGTTATGATTGGTGAAATTGGAAGCGAAACTTAACATGCAGAAACCTGTAAAATAGGTCAAATAACTGCATGAATTAGAACACTCAGTGCTTCAAATACGATGTTTTTCTTATCATTTCAAACTAACGATCTGTCATTTACTAAGTGGCAACGCTCTGCTGGTAAAAGGAAGTATTTGGTCTTCTTGTTAATGTTATGTTGGTATTTCTTTTAACTGTACTATACAATATACATTCAACACATATTTCCACCATGATTCCATCACGTGAAGAGAGCATGAAAGATGCTATCAGGAATCTTACTTTGAGTTTTCATTTGTCAGAGCGTGTTTACTCTAATTGAATTTGTGTCACAGCTACACTGGAATTCAGGTAATATGTCTATCAACTCAATCTATAAAACGTGTAAAATATTAATTTATTATTAATACTTACGTCATATCTGGCACCAATCTCCAGTAGCTGAATGGTAGATCTCTGTAGTAGTCTACTGTATGAATCTCCATTGATGTAAACCTGACTTGAACACAGATCCCTGACGGTGTCCTTGATTCCATCTACCTCACCAGTTTGTTCCAGGATGCAGAGGATGGCAAACTTATCACCGTCTTCCCTGTTCTTCAAGTATTCTATTATTCTCTTCCCAACTGCTGGGCTTATCCCACAGGTGAATCTATAGAGGTACTGAAGATTAAATGGATCCACTTTATCAAGAACATTTTTCAGCTCAGATGCATTTCTTGTAGCAGCTACAACTTCTACCAGTGTAAAACACGCAAACCATTCACAGAATAGTTGATGATAGAACCTTAAGTCAGTCCTTGTCTGTATGTCTGTGGTAGAAGTCTGTTCGTTTGTCTCAGCAAAAACTTCTTCCTCTACCAAGATACCAACTGCAATATAATGTTGACAAAACCCTTGACCTAGTCGTGTACAGAGTCCATCCTTACGCCATGATAACTGTTGGTTTTCACCGCAGAGACCTTCAAATGCTACTTTACTCAGTTCGTCGTGTTCCATTTCATGTTCGCTCATGTGTTCCTTTGCGTGTTGGTCCAGTGATTTGTTTCTCATGTGACTATGGAAACATTTAATCATGTAGCGAAAGAAACCGGTAACTGATTTAAATTTCTGAAAATGTGTCTTTTCGTGGGTCATGTGAGAAAACATTACAAATAAAAGAGGCACTTGACAAAGGTCATCCAAAATCGGGTTTGCTTTCAAATTGCGCTTAATTTTAGCAACGCTTTCTTCGTCTTCCCCAGTAACAGCCTTGCGAATGTACTGGTCACGTGCTTTTTCGTCAAAGCCAACTAACCTAACATATTTTGTGTTTGATTTGTCATAGTCCTTCGGCAGGTATCTGGTAGTCAGCGTGACGTCAATATTCCCAAACAGATTCCTCGTAATGATACGTCCAACGTCACTTCCGGTAGCTCCGTCCCTATCAGGAAACTCGTCATACCCGTCCAGGAGTACCTTAACAGAAGAACAGCTTTCAATGATATTTTTAATATCAGAAGATTTGATACGGGGATCGTTTGGTGCTAAGAACAGTTTAATTGCTTGATAGATAGATATCTTGCTGTTCAGCTGCCTCAACCGGAGAAGAATTAGAATCTCTACGTCTTTAAAAGGTGAATCCTTTACACCGTTGCACCAATCATAGGCGAGTTGTAGGGTCACTGTTGACTTACCATACCCGGGTTCTGCTTCTATGATGCGCCGTTTGGCTATCATTCGAGTGTCTGTGAATATATCTTTGTACGAGTCCACACGTACCCATGTTCCTTTTTTCTCCTTCGTCGCTCCTTTTACTATGCAGATCTCTGTACCGCCCTCAACAAATACCTTGTCAACACAATATAGTCTGTCCTTGATGTACGGTATGGGCTGGATTGCGTCATATTGTAGTTTATACCTGCTCTTCAGAGAACTGATGAGTATGGCTTTTTTGTCTGAAAATAAAGGCAAAATTTGATATGTAAACATTACGTTTTGGTCAATAAAATTGGGGCGTGTCAGTGCTTATATATAAACTGGAAACAATTATGGCTGGCAATCTGTTTGAAATCGCTGTGAACGACAAAATATACAAGTTAAATTGGAGTTATATGCAATTGTATATCGCCTTATATGCGTTCATATCTACATATAACAATTCCAATCGGTTAGGTCAATTTAATCAGGTAGAAACAAAACAATGAAAACAATAACAAAAATCACGTTGGACTCTCGATCATACACTGTAGGAGTAATTACAATGCTGATGTTTAAATCCTTATCAATGTTTATTTTAAACATCAGCTTCCTTATGCTTAAGTTACTAATACAAAACTATGTAATTACAAAATACCTTGCAATGTAAGGCGCTCCATCGATTATGACGTCACAACAACTTTCGTGACTGGTTGGCGGGATAAACTTGGGTCTTCACTTTTCTTTTCCGTTGAGTGATATTATCCATGATTATCTTTCAAAGCGATGATCTGTTGAATATATATTGATACATAATGCATGGTTCAAACTAACTTAAGAAAATTATCATTAATTAATGTTTAATTCTATAAGTCAACAGAACCAGTCACTTAACCACAAGTCTCTGGCTTGACAAAGATTGCTTAAAGTTTAACATCTCCTTATCTTTTATTTACTGTTTATCGTTCACAAAACATCGACCTTTGAAGTAATCTAATATTAACCCGCCCTGAAAAAAATTCAACTTTCTGTTTTGTTATCAACATTCGTGATCTCCTTTAAGAATATCACCTGTAGGTTTTCAGTCTAGATGGTGAGCTTCGGAATTATTGCGAGGCTCTCTCATAATCGTAGATACAACGGTTATTCATTTGCATGTTAAAGAATCTGATTGAGTTAATTTTTATTATTTTATCGATGATAATCGATAGTGACATCAGTTAAAAACGTACGTCATACGTTTGACTATAGTCAAGGTTCATTGTAAGAATGGGGTTTAAATCTTTTTTCTTTTTAAACATTTTCCAATTTGGTCTTTAATGTGTACAATGCAACAATACGAAGCGCGCACGTGACGAAATATTAACGTTGATGATCAAATCAAATTCAGTGATTCTTCCTTCAGTAATCTTTATTTGATGAAATTTGAGAACAAGATGACACACTGTTATCAGTACACATTCGTGTGCATAGTATTAGCCTACCAGGATAAAATTGTTAGCCTAAGTTAAATTGCTGCGGCACGACTGAGACTCGGGCAGAGGAAAAGAATAGTAACAGTTCTTTTATAAGCTATATTAGTTTGAATCTCACATGATTTATATTTTTTCTAATAATTTTAGTAAAATAACCTTTACCATGCATCGTTCTGGTCATCCTAATAAAGCAAAAATATCAAACACGTGCTTGCTATCAAATAAAACAGAAAAAATCTTAAAAATCAGTTAATTTCTTAAACTTAATCTGCTTATTCTTTTGTTTGAATATTCTTCCTAATTATCAGGAAGTTTTGTAGAGTTTAAGAATACTGTAATGTTTCACCGGAATTTTACTGCCAAGAACCACATTCCCACCGGGTAAGCCTATATGAACTTATCCAATGTTCTCTATAAACTTACCACATATATGCCTAACTTATACCATTTTCCATAAACTTCCCACTAGATTTATCTGAGTAAAACTGATCCTATGGTCCATATTCATCCCACATGATTTACTCCATGTTCCGAACGGATAGAAAGTAAGACAAATGCATCTCTCTCATGCATATAATTGCAAGCTGAAAATAGCCTATACCTTGAGGAATCTATTTAATGATTTCCATCCCGATTCATTCATTTAAGTTGGACCTAAGCCTAAAGGCGCAACCCCTGCTATAAAAGTATTACAATTCTCCATTTCTGTTTCGATAGGACTCACTGTTAGTATATTTATGATCTGGTCTGACAGTAATTAAGTAAAAGGATAGCACATGTTCAATTGGAAGAGATATGATGTAGCTGCATTAATGAATAAATATCCAAGGATTAACATAATAAGAGTTTGACGAACATGAGCTTAAAATTCTTCCCTTCCCTTCACATTAATTAAATATTTAAATCGATATTGAAATATGATCATACAGACATGGATTATAATTCTCATACATTCAAATTGCTTAGAAGTGTATATATAGTAATATGTTGTCATACATTTAACATAGCCTGTGTTATTTATGACGTTTTTAGTATATCGGTACATGGCATTTGTTATGTATGACGTGTTTAGTATATTAGTACATAGCCTGTGTTATTAATGACGTTTTTAGTGTATCAGTACATAGCCTGTGTTATTTATGACGTGTTTAGTATATCAGTATATAGCCTGTGTTATTTATGACGTGTTTAGTATATCAGTACATAGCTTGTGTTTTTAATGACGTGTTTAGTATATCAGTACATAGCCTGTGTTATTTATGACGTATTTACTATATCAATACATATATCCTGTGTTATTTATGACGTGTTTAGTATATCAGTACATAGCTTGTGTTATTAATGACGTATTTACTATATCAATACATATATCCTGTGTTATTTATGACGTGTTTAGTATATCAGTACATAGGTTGTGTTATTAATGACGTATTTACTATATCAATACATATATCCTGTGTTATTAATGACGTGTTTAGTATATCTACATAGCTTGTGTTATTAATGACGTATTTACTATATCAATACATATATCCTGTGTTATTTATGACGTGTTTAGTATATCAGTACATAGCTTGTGTTATTAATACCGTGTTTAGTATATCAATACATATACTGTGTTATGACGTGATTAGTATATTAGTACATAGCCTGTCTAATGAATGAAGTGTTAAGTATATCAGTACATATATATAGCTTCACACCATTACTGTCTCCTGTGCGTTACTTACCAGCACGATCATCGCTTTTGAGGTTTATCATCCAGAGTAAAAGTTAAGTCTAGAATCCTTTAATACTTTAATAACAAATGAAAATCACGAAAGAAGAACATATGGAAACAGGAATGAAGAACATCCAATTGACAAGATGGCGTCGTGTAGGTCATGTGACGTTCTAACGTACGAACCTGAATGCTTAATAGATATCAGTAGGAATCAGTCTATAGTTGTAACTGGTTTCAAAGTTTGTTGTTAATAATTCACAGGATCAAAGACTTTATCTGATAATACAATTCATATCTGATATATTATCCCTTGCTGTGTTTATTCTGTCATATCAGACGTTCTAAAGTACCTGCTGTACGTATATGCATTGTTCTCAGTTACGTCTATTAATACAAACCATTGTAAGTTTCCAATGTAGTTTGTCCTATGTGCGTAATATGCCTGAAAAGTACGCAAACTGTGTAGATGAAACTACAAGCGGCGATGACCAACTCTGATGAATTTGTCTTGTCAAGAAATCTACAGATTCGTTTACGAAAATGAAAACAACGTAAAAACCACTGTTCGTAACACAATATAAAAAAGGAAAGAAATTATACACAATTTGACAAAAAAAGTGTGTAGATATAATGAGCTATAGAGCGGGATTCTAACACGTAAGATACCATTGCAAGGGTCTGTGATTAGAGTCCCGTTCTAGAAACAAATAATATTTTGCTCTCTTCACATTGATCGTCCGGGTAAGTTCTCCGTTGTTGATTAACTAGTAAGATAGGATTTTAATGAACGGAAGAACAAAGTTATAGTTTAAGTCATCAACAATTACTGTAATGAACAGGTTAGATGTTAGAAATCTGAGAATATCATTTTGCTTTCATTCAAAGAACTTTATATGCTTCAGTTAGTCGACAATATGGTGCATTAGCGCAATGGCGTTCACAGGATATCAAAGGTGTGTGGGGGAAGGGGGAGCTGCAGGGGCTTAGCGAGGAATTTGTCAAGGGAGGGGCGAAGCTTGTAAGCAAACTATCTAAGCTTAGCGCCACTTGTTGGCGCGTAGCGTACAAGAAAATGTTTGCCAAAAATGCCTCCCAGATCGTTGGATATGGCACTTCCCAGACCTTGTAAGTTGCATCTAAGCATTTTCTATATTGAAATTACTAGCGATATCATAAAAAAAATACAAAAATGATATGCTCAGGGGGGGAGGGGGCGGTCCCCCCGACTCCCCCTGGCTACCCGCCTGAGGAGCTGGGTATCAATTACTCTCTACTGTTTAAGGTATTGGAGCCTGAACTTTTGTGAAAGGTCCAGAGGCGGATGAAGGACTTTATAGAGCAGGGGGACTGAACTGGATTATTGAACCGGCTGCTATATGAGATGGGAGTCTGGAAATCCATGAACCGGGAAGATAAGTATTAATTTAGACATAAAATTGTGCACTGTGCATATTTAGACTATAAAGCAGGTCCATATAAGTAACACTCAACACAATGTTTACTAATAAATGATAACATAATAGAAATGGTGATGATACAACCGTATCAAGGGTCCAATTCTCACCAGGATGATTGCAACAATCCACCGAGTGAATCGTTTCCCCAACGACTGACGATCGGAGATGTAACCATGACCCACATGAACTCACCTACACCCTTGCGCCCGACTGACGATCCGAGGTGGGGCCATAGCCCACATCCCCTGACTGACGATCCGAGATGGGGCTATGTCCCACGTGCCCTCCTCCACCCCCTTGGGCACTCGATTGTATGCGTCGAATGCCAGGTCCGGTCCCAAGGACAATGCCGGGCCCCCTCTCTTCACTGGTCACATATAGCCCATCATTTTTAGGGGCCCCATACTTATCCAGGGTGCATACGAATATGATTGCGGGTGTTATGAATTCAGCAACTTTCCACATCATTTAGGGTAAGGGAAGGAGAAGAGGGGAGGGGATTGGGACGGGAGGAGAGGAGCAAGGGAGGGGGTAGGGAAGGGAGGAGGCACGTGTTCCCATTTCTACCACTTGCTACGGTACTATATACATTTACTGTACACAACAGTACGTATACAAGCAGCAAACGCGGGTGTACATATATCATTGACACAAATGGAGATGTTGTTTTCATTCAAGACGACAAGCCGGTTCCACATAACGCAAGGGAACTTTGCCTAGAAGAGTCAATTACTGAATCAAAGTTAACTTGTTCGATGAAATCTTGTGCTATGCAGAGGCAGATCACGGCGTACTATAAACACAATATATATATATATATATATATATATATATACTCATTCAGATTCCCATCATCATAGGATTAATCCACAAGTTCTCATTGGCTCATTCATTTTCCCGTTATCATGAGCTTTATCCACGTGTTCTTATTGGCTTATTCAGATTCTTTCGTAATTATCGATTCTTCATGATTTTCATAAACAAATATAGGCTATTAGCTTGACTAGCGGAGGTCCATTTCAAATAGTGAGGCAAAAGATGAGTTTTCCAATCTATCAAATTGCTCTTCAAGGTATATTTATAATAATACAGCTATGTAAGGCTCATATAGGTAAAGAAACAGCATATTTCACTGCTTATTGTGGCTACGGTCCTGTATATATTAACGATGTAACATATTTACAAGTACATACTAGTACGTTAGGATAGGTATATACAGGTATATCAGATCTCAGAGACCCAAATACAGATGTTGTGTTTTAATTGAAGACGACACGCTAGTGTCTTAAGACGCACGGAACGTTTACTAAAAGTATTACTGAATCAAAGTTAACTTCTTCGGATAAATCTCGTTTTATGCTTAGTATGACTGACTAATGAGGTAAACCTTGATCTGTGGCAGAATACGCCGTGCTATTAACAGTAGCCTATCCAGAATCGATACATATGTATATCATCCCTAATTTTCTTTTGTTAGTTACTTTTTTTGTCCAACCTTCTCGTCTCGTCCCTCGATTTTTTTTTTGGGGGGGGGGTGGGTGGGGAGAGACTTCTCTTTGCCTACACTCCTCTTCCCCCACCCTTTTAGCTACTGGAAGGAATGGAATTACTCCGAAATGTATTATGATCTCTGCTGGGAATCCTGGGACCTAAGCTGAGACATTTTTACTTTTAAGATAATAAATTTTCTCTGACATTCTTGTTTTTCGAAAACATTATTTTTCCGAGAGAAATTCATCCTCATAAGGGGTGCAGGAGAATATTATTTTGAGTTATTCTTGCTATATGTATAATGCTTTGATTTACAAGGGGATCAAGGTGGGACCCTTGTGTACGACCATGTCTGAATGAGTGTATCAATCACAGATTAGTGGCTTAAAATGGGCTCAGATAGATACTGTGCCAAAGAGGGAAATGTTTAGAATGGAATAGTTGAAAGTAATTTTAATTATTGGACATGGATGACCATTATTTCAGTTTCATAGCAAATTAATAGACAATTGCACCTTCATGGTAATCACCAATAATTGATAAATAAAGAAACAGCTTTGAAATGTTCCATTCTTCATCATAGGCTTAGGAGCCTCATTTGAGTTGGGGGGTGGGAGGGGGGGCTGTAACGACTTGCCCGAAAAATGTAACCAAATTTTTTTGGCGCGCTCCGCGCGCGTTCCACAGGTTACTATGCATATCATATAGGCATTCATCAGTTATTGCATCACATGCCAATAACATAAAATCATTTTCCGTGTTATTACCCTTCCATATTGGTTATAATTATTGGGGAAGTCCTTACAACAATAATGATAATAATATAAGTTTAACCATTGAAAAACACACTGCAAATTCTTCTTCTTTCAGTAGGTGCCAGTGGCGGAGCTAGGGGTATTGGTCAGGGGGGAGAGAATGGTCTATAGGGGCGCTTTCGACACTATCTAAGCGGAGCGCCATCACAGGTTGGCGCGGAGCATACAGAATTTTGTTGAGTAAATTTACTCCTAGATCGCCGGAAATGACCCTTTCCAGGCCTTGCTAATTTGCAGATAAACGAAAGAATAATTAGGTGTCATCGCCATTTGTCAGAAAATTGCACCAACAAAATGTGACAAATGTCAATAGGTATTTCAGAGCGCAATAAAAAAGTCAATAATCGCGAATAAGTAGAAAGTCTTAAAAAGCTGAAAGGGCGCCAGCAGTCCATTTCAGTCCGCCAGGGGGGCATCCGCCCCCTCTGACTGTATGGACGCTCCGCTACTGGTAGGTGCCCGAAAAATTCTCAGCATATTGCCGAATTTTCACCCCCCAAAAATTGAAAAAACACATTGCAAATTATTCTTCTTTCAGTAGGTGCTCGAAAAATTCTCAGCATATTGCCCGAATTTTTACCCCAAAACATTTGAAAAACACTTGCAAATTATTCTTCTTTCAGTAGGTGCGCGAAAAATTCTCAGCATATTGCCCGAATTTTCATCACAAAATTGAAAAACACATTGCAAAGTATTATTCTTTCAGTATATGCCCGAAAAATTCTCAGCATATTGCCGAATTTTCACCCCAAAAAAATTGAAAAACACATTGCAAATTATTATTCCTTCACTAGATGCCCGAAAAATTCTCAGCATATTGCCGAATTTTCACCCCCCAAAAATTGAAAAACACACTGCATATTATTCTTCTTCCAGTAGGTGCCCGAAAAATTCTCAGCATATTGCCCGAATTTTCACCCAAAAAATCGGTTGGGCGGCTGCAGCCCCCCAGCCCCACGCCTCCTACGCCTATATTCTTCATGTCTTCGTTAGGTTAACCCTAACCCTAACTTATTTTTGGTTACATATGTATGGATATATACATACTCTATTTTAATACTCTATCTATTGAGTTAAGGTGATTGTCTGATATTGATTATATACATGTATAATGTACCAGATACGTTATCTAATCTGCTTCCCTCTGATTGGCTATCCGTTCCTGTTAATTAGTTAGATTACATAGCATGTCTCTGTTGCACAATGACCTTACTGAAGATTATTTACACTATTTACATAGTAACAGCAACAAGTATCATTGTGAACTTTGTTCTGCCAATTACGTCGCCTGCAACTCTTCTGTACAAGCATATAGTAATATTGACCAAATTCAGAGCACGAACATGAAGCTTGCAGTGATGTGTCTGTGTCTGGAGGGGGATGGTCGGGGTAGATATTAACGATATTATTTATAATAATTAAAGTACCCCGCAAAAGTGCACTTCTTTGTAAAACGAAATGATCTTTTCTAATAAAAATGACCTCTTATAATTGTGTAACTTTGTAAAAAGGACTTTTTTTTAAATTATGATGTACCATATTGTTGAATACATTAATTCAACACAATTAGAATGTTGTCTTTTGTTAAAACAGAATATTCAATGTTGTATTTTGTGGTACGGCATGCACAGAAAATATTTTTGTGGTACGGCATGCACAGAAAATATTTTTGCCTGAAAGTGTATATGTAACTTGGTGGTCTTTCCCATCAAACCCCTCTGCCCATTAAAGTTCGTCCCCCGACTACCCCCACCCCCTACACTGCTCAGGATTTAAAACTCTTCCGCCGTCCATGCTAGAATGAGATAATGGAATGGACAAACGAAAAACTTTCTAAACTAGGCAGAGATTGTTTAGTTTTATTAGAAAAGAACAAAACAGAATTTCATTCAAATAAATTCGACAATGCAAAATATTTATCAGATTATTCAATTTTATTATATTATTTAATATTTATCACATTAATCAATATTTATCAGATTATTCAGAACTCTCATAACTAAGGTTGGTGTTTGATCTGTCTGGTTTTAATTTTCACCCTTTGTAAGAATGAGATGGTCAAGCGCCCTCCAAAGTAAAAGTTATTCGTCCGCGAGTTGGTTGTCGCTTATACACCGAATATGACATACGCCCTCAAATAGGTTGACAGCAGCACACGATTAGGTTGGTTATGATAAAGTGATGGTTATTGATAGAATAAATAAAGCATTTTTAAGGATCAAGTTGCTGAAACATTTTCAGATTAAATAGATATGTTGATTGTTATTGTCTCGCAAGGAATGTAAACTGAAGTTCTACACGCCATGTAGTGAACTCACAGAATAAATTCATTTAATATTTCATCGAGTCATTTTGGTTTCAATGAGGCTCTCCAGCGTCCTATCCGAGGGTGCTGTCATGTATATCCTAACAGAGTTTAAACTGTCGGTCCTAACATGCGTTATCTGTACAGTGTACAAAACTATGCTATAAAATAACACGATGTCGTAAATGCACAACACTCACACGCAGGGTGAATTTTTATGCTGACGCAGAGGCGAAGAAAAGATATGTGAATGATTTTGATCATTGTCTTCTCCTGTATAACATCATTTTGCAACTAAGCACCTGTAATGAGGTAGAAGTTTTAAATGCGAGGGGGTACTTCCTCTACGTAAGGCCCCTTTCCCAAGGCGACACATTCACTAAGATAATTAAAGTGTTAACTGGTGTCACCAAGCCCAAACAAACATGGAAACCAGGGCCATATACCGTGTTTACTGATCACTTTGAGCCTCGTTGCTGTGAATGCGTGAGCTGACTCTCTGGAATCTGGAATCAAATAATGATGATCTGTTCTCTCCTAAAGCTGGTTTGTGTATATGCCACTGTAAGATTTATATTTAACAATAACAGCAGGTTTAATGCTCGTAACCGCACTCATTAGATTAATCTCGTCGGAAGAAAAATTCACCACCAACAACAAAAAACTACGATTTAAGTGGCCACGGAAGTATTTCCGAAAGAACTTCCTCGAAGAGACTGATCTAAAGGGATAATGTCGAGCGCCCTCTAAAATCAAGATTTACAGCAGAAACTAGAAACTTGAAACATTTCTGATTAGTCACAACGTACTTCCAACTTTAAATTATTATTTCATGTATCATATTCCTTTTATTCCACTTCTATTTGTCCATAACTTGTGTTCATGCTGTGATCAACTATTTGCCATGTCGATGAAACACAGTTTTGTGTCAATTCGTTTACGCTATAGTTTGATTTAAACTACACGTTGTCACCTATCTTCAATTGAGTCGCTTAGTAACTAGCGTAGAGGGAAATATTATATTTTAAAAGAAAATGCTGATATTGATATTAGCGCGATATATTTGTAGTTAACACAAACATTATATTTATTTGGGACATGTCAAGTAAGTTATTTCTAGTACTGCAAAAGCGTTGCTGCTACGCAGAAAGATATCGAGCGCAGAAGCGCTATAAGAAAACTTTGGTAATAATGTATGAGTGACGTTGCTCGTGTCAATATGTGACAATAAATCGCTGTATGAAAAACATAGGGTAGTAATATGATATCAGCTAGACCCTCTTCTAGATCTGTGAAGCACATCAGTCCAGTTCCAGTCTCCAAAACTATTTGCTCTTTTTTCTCGTTATTCTGAACAGCATTTTAATGAACGGAAGCCTGTCAATAGTTTAAAGTCAATAAATGATTTCAAAAGTACCCAGAGCCTGTCAAGACAGTAATAATGGACTAAATAGACAATATAATGTGTCTAATAGGAGATTGATGTTAGGGTAACAGAGTAATGCAAAATGGACATGGGTGACCATTATTCGACTTTGTTAGCATGTTTAGAGCCAATATTGATCGCTTTTATGGTAATTTCAAGTGATATGTGTGAAGGATAGCTTTAAGGTAAAGCAATTTGTCTTGCATCGTCTGCTGTCAATTGGCCCGGGTGAATTCAGGATTTGGAAAAGGCTCCCCAGAAAAGTAACATTTTAGACGTGAAATGTGGTATTCTGAGGCATAGTTATTTGAATATAAAATGAGGTGTATAATTTGGTTTACACGTGGAAGGTCTTACAAATACTTATTTGTAACCCCCTCCCCCTTCCGGATCCGTGCCTTGTACCAATTTACGGTTTTTCCATAAAATAAACGTACCGAGGGTGACTTGTTTGATCAATGTCTCAGGTAAATATTATCAGCCACTATATCAAATCTGCTTGCCGCTGATTGGTTAATCTTTTACAGCTGACTACTTTATAACCTAGTCACCATATCTTCTTCTCTTATATTAAGCAATAAAGATATATTTACTCAATGTCAACAACAAGTTTTGTGAACTTTGTGCTGACATTTACTTACCAACAACACTTACCAGGGTATTGGACTAGACTTCAGTCTGTTGATATATGACACTCCAAAGGAGAGTGGTTTTATTGACAAATTGATAACATAAGTTTATTATTCATTCAATATTTACATAATCAGCAGAGGTCCCGTTACATAGTATGCTAAATTGAGGGCGCTTTGTATAAAATGTTTATGGTTCATGATATAGTGTTTGTAGGATCATTCAAGTTTATCAGAAGAGAGCCAAAAAAAGAAGAATTAATTGTAGTAAAATAGTAAATCAGTAATAGAGCTACCTGCAATTGTAAATCGACCTAACACAGTAACGCATATATAACTCAAGCGTTCCATCCGAATAAATTTGATTTAACAAGACCTGTAACAGTACGTATGGTTCATGTAGTTCACAGTCCTACTATGGATAAATAGAAACATGTAAATACTGTTAAGAAAAAACTCAAGGTGCAGGCGAGCCTGCGAGGACATTTCCAATATGTACATTACTTGCGAAAGATCACGTGATGTGCGTTATTTTTGTTTCTGCAGACGATGCAGATGATGAAAAACCGTATTTTTATTCGTTGATCGGAACCGACCAATTCGAAGATGTGAAATTGAAGGCAACATTTAAATAGTAACAATTATGAGTTCTTACTTCACCATAATATAACGATAGTGGATATGATAGAAAATAGAAAGATAAAAATATATCAGAAAGAAACAAAAACAGTACGAAACATGCACTCTTGCACCTTCATCAGACGAATCAGGTGTTTTGAAAACATCTTTGTTTTATATTATTCATCCATTCAATGAATCATTAAGCACTATACTGTCATGTATAATTACGTTATGTATGTATAGGGAACATTTAAGTAGCTACAACATTAATGATATTAATAGGAAATCAACATTGTTGACTGGACTTTGAATCTTATTTTACCATCCAGTCATTTCAATGATGCTTTCATCAAATTCCAGCTTTAGATTTGACTGTACAGACCACTTCAAATTAAAATAGGCTAAGACTCATTAGTTTTTTATTGTAAAATACCTCAAACATCACATATGATAGCAGGGAATGGATGGTTGTGTTCCCAAGCAGAGTCTGTGACTATACAAACAAACTGAAACAATGACGTAACAAGCATGTTCATTGATTACAGAAGGAAAGGGAAATGGAAGTGGCCAATGGTTAATTTGAAATTATTATTTTCTCTTAATTTACAATTTGTTTTTAATTAGTTGGCTAACTTCTTGTGTGTTGTTTCTTTGTTAATATGGCGTTATTCGGTAGTCTTACGCGGTGTTCTTTAGAAAAAGACGTTCCTTGTGAAATTCATATATTTGAATTTTCTTCCAAACAACTAAAATAACGTTAGATAAATTGCATGAAGAGACAAAACAATATTAACCGTATTTGAACATCCAATATAACAGAGGTGTTATAGTTTGGTGGTCGTCATTGCAAAACAATATATAGTTTATATAAGTATATAATTATTATAATTATCTAATAATATAATATTACATAATTATATATTATAATATAATTATACAATATTATATAATAATAACTATATAATTATATTAGTATATATTATATGATTATAGTTATATAATTATTATTATATAACTATATAATTATATAATTGTTTTAAGCAAGAAATAGCATAACATAAAGTGAATTACTAGAAATATCTTGAAAGTATCTATGTCAATAACAATAGATTGAAATTCATGAAATCGACTAAGAGCGAAATAATTTGATTCTTTCACTGGTCGTAACTAATTATTGCCTTAAATGTTATAAATTATCTAGTCCTTCCCCTACAACTCCTCATACCCAAATATACTTGAGTACATTCAGACATATGAAATGAAAGGAGTGCTTGTATTTATAAATAACCACTGTCCCACATTGTAAAATTAGGAAATGTTCAACATTTAACTATTATCCAAAGTTCATTTTAACAAAAGGGCAATGCCACTAAGAGAAATTATTACTTTTATACTGTGCATTTTTAAGCAATGCATTGAAATCTTTCTGACGTCATCACATTGATTTAAAGTTGACCGTAGGGTGACGAAACAACCTCAAAATCTCAATACAGGAGTTACGTAGTTGATATTAGACGTTTATATCACTGAAGCTGGAAACCTATGAATAGAGAAATAAAATAATTTATTGCATGACAGTATAGTAGGAGAGTGTTCGTGTCAGTGGTTAACGTTGATGTAATTCACATTTAAATAAATTTGAACCAGAATTAGAGACACTTCTTCTAAGCTTTAAACCAACTTTTCTTCTGCTATAAAGTCTGCAAGCGTAAGTAATTATGAAATCTACAGCGTACAAGTATTACCTTAACTTACATGCAAAATAACCAACATGTGATCGTTGAAAAAAAAATTCCAATATAAGGTGCCTGGGGTTCTTACCCATATACTTTTTGTTTACCTCAAAAGGTCCATATTGAGGCAAATGAGATTTTATAGGAAGTCATTTAGTAAAGTCTAAACGCAATCACTTATTTATCGATTGAAAAAAAAAGGGGAAGACGCCCTCTCCTGAGTCGGCACCTGATATCGCAGTCAATGATTCGAAGTTACAAATATTTGATAATGTGACCTCCAAGCGTTGACTAAGCACATCAATTACAGAACGTATGACGGTAACGTTCATTCAGTAAATGTGTAAGTGGGGTCAGAGACAGGGTCCTTGAATTGGTATGTGATGAGGTCAGTAACAGTGTTAGTGAATATGTCAGTGATGGCGTCAGTGACAGGGTTAGTGGATTGGTATGTGATGGGGTCAGCGACAGGGTAAGTGATGGATTCAGGATAGGGTTAATAAATAGGTAAGTGATAGGGTCAGGATAGGGTTAGTGAATAGGTAAGTGATGATGTCAGTGACAGGGTTAGTGAAAATTTAAGTGATGGGGTCAATGACAGGGTAAGTGAATTGTTAAGTGATGAAGCCAGTGACAGGGATAGTGAATAGGTAGGTGATGGGTCAGTGACAGGGTGAGTGAATAGGTAAGTGATGGAGTCAGTTACAGGGTTAGTAATAGGTAAGAGATGGGGTCAGTGACAGGGTTAGTGAATATATAGGTGATAGGGTCAGTGACAGGTTAAGTTAATAGGTAAGTGATGGGGTCAGTGACAGGGTTAGTGAATATGTTAGTGATGGGGTCAGTGAAAGGGTTAGTGAATAGGTAAATGATTGGTCAGGTGACATTGTGAGTGAATAGGTTAGGGATTGGTTAAGTGATAGGGTTTGTTAATTAAAAAGTGACGGAGTCAGTGATATGATTGGTGAATAGGTAAGTGATGGATCAGTGACAGGGTTAGTGAATAGGTATGTGATGGGATAAGTGATGGGGTAAGGGACAGTGTTAGTGAATAGGTAATTGATGGGGTCAGCGACAGGGTTAGTGAATAGGTAAGGAAAATGATAAAGGAGACCTGACAAAGTATCGCACTATTTTCTGGGTAACTAAAACCTACTAATGAATATTGATTATTACTATAAATTAATCGTAACATCAAATCAAAGCAAAGGCAAAGACACAAAACCATTAATCTTAGTCTTGTAATATGAACTTACCACTCTAATGTAGTCTTCTTCAGTGAGATCAGTGTTGTCGATTTTGTGCTGTAAAAAAAATAATAAAACAAATTTAACACTCAGATCACGACAGCGTGGCATAAAGGTACTTCTATCTTCATGCGATAAATTTAAACACTATCTAATATTTTCATTTACATTGTTGCAGCGTTGATGTCAACCTAAAGTATTGTTTAAAATCTCGAAAAATCAACGCAATATGATTCGGAAAGAAATCCACCAGGGAACTTCTGACAGAAAGAAATTTGACATAGTAGAAATAATGATGTAATGTTCTTTTATAAAATGATGAAAAGAATTCATGAATCATAAAGTAAGTCACGTTATTGATATTTTGATATGATTTACACTGATCCATACCTCCCAAGTACCAGAGTTGAGATTCAAACGATACCAAACTTCTGATGGATACCATAAAACTGAAAAGAGATGGAAATGTCGTACATTTAGTAAAATAACTTATTTTTTAAGGACCATCCTTTAGCTCTTCAACACAAACTTTAGTCGTACAACTACAGGTGACGTCATACAAAGCACAATGACGTCACATCTACTTGTCATAATTTCATCACTAGATACCACAACCATTGGTATATATATATATATATATATATATATGTACACTGATCAATTGTTTTACGTATTTCACTCCGTGTAGATTTCTTAAAGGGTGTTAAATAATTGGAGAGATGCTAGTCATTGTTAATGCAAAGAATACATAACAAATGAAACACTACACGTGTGTTACCAGTATCAATGTAAAGAGTATTTTAACACTAAGTCTGTTGTTATTATAAAATGAGATAAAGTATTATTTTCATGATTTTATCAATTACCTTCAACATTGTTTTCATTTAATGACGTCAATAGTGCACGACGATGAAATCCGACGGGTAACAACGAATAGTTAAATCTGTGGAGAAAACACATCGAAACTATAACAATGATTTAACTTTGAATTTCCTGCGATTTAAATTGTTGTTTCTTAACTTGGGATTACCAACAACTACTGCCATTGAATCCAGGGTCTTCGGTACAGGTTTGTACCAGGGCCCCTGTATACACGAACATTTACAAGATGATACATCAGCCCAGTAGAGTAGGTCCTGACCATGGACGTAGGAACCTAATTTGAATGGGGGGGGGAGGGATGGGGTTGTAACGATTTACCTGAAAATGTAATCAATATGGTAGGGCGTACTGGTGAAGCCCCACTTTTGAACTTCGAATTCGTTATAAGGAATGTTTCATAACATCGTCTTGGACAGAGAAGAAAAGCATGGAATTCGAACTGTGTAGAAACTCCACAACATTAATGTCAGGTTATAATCAGGTAAGCTTAGAACGTTAGTCTAAGTAACAGAGGCTGAGTTTTGTACGGAAACAATAATTCTCATCAAAATTATTATTGCAGTTTAGTATTTTTTTGGCAGTGCTTGAAACAATATCAGCATATTGTCTGAATTCCAGTGAAATGTCTTCTTGTTTTTCTTGAGGGGGGAGGGGGGTACAGTCCCCTCTCCCCGGCTTCTTCGTCTATGATCCTGTCAGTAACTTACCCCTCAAGAGGAGTATGATATTCTTTTAGAGGACTGGGGTATGACCTACCGGAAGTGATGTCATCGCTACCAAAACTAACGAGAGGAGGCGCATATGGAGTAGGTATAACATTCGTCGTATTCGTATACATTACAAATGCCCCGAAGTCCATAAATAATGTAATCAGCAATTTTGACATAAATACGTCAGTGAATTGCAATCTGACATTGCACATCTTGTAAAACCTTTTTGTCGTTCCAAAAGACAGGAGTCATACAGTGTCTTTCTTGAACAAAATGATTTTGGATAAAAAGTTATCTACTAGTGGACTTGTGTTGTCCTGTCCTTGTACTCTTACTACTCACTTCCACGGGTGCTTTTATTAATGATGAACTAAGAAAGCTTACTCGAAGAACCACTTGAAATTAGATACATTTATCTACGGCAGTTCTTTATCCACTACTCCATGTTACATCGGTCTACATACATTTATATGCGGCGTTTCTTTATCCACTACTCCATGTTACACCGGTCTACATACATTTATCTGCGGCATTTATTTATCTACTACTCCATGTTACACCGGTCTACATACATGTATCTACGGCATTTATTTATCTACTACTCCATGTTACACCGGCTTAGATACATATATCTACGGCATTTCTGTATCTACTACTCCATGTTACACCGGTCTACATACATTTATCTACGGTATCTCTTTATCTACTACTCCATGTTACATCGGCCTACATTTATCATGTCATACAGTGTCCTTCTTGAACAAAATGATTTTGGATACAAAGTTATCTACTGGTGGACTTGTGTTGTCCTGTCCTTGTACTTTTACTACTCACTTTCACAGGTGCTGTTTTACTGATAAACTGAGAAAGCTTACTCGAAGAACCACTTGAAATAATACTTATTTATTTACGGCATATCTTTACTCCTCCATGTTACACCGGTTCACATACATGTATCTACGTCATTTCTTTATCTACTACTCCATGTTACACCGGTCTACATACATTTATCTACGGCATTTCTTTATCTACTACTCCATGTTACATCGGTCTACATACATTTATCTACGGTATTTATTTACCTACTACTCCATGTTACACTCGTCCACTCAGTCTTATTTAGCCTCAAGAGAAACACTCCAAGAGAGTTCCCTTCGACAGACTTAACATGGCCTGGGTGATCTTACCTTATAAGTGTTTAGTTAGATAAGCCAACGATAATAAATAGGTTTACTTTATTATATGCTAGCAAATATTAAAGGTCAATTGTGACGAATTGGTAAGATAGGGAATCACGATCGTGTCTTTCATTTTGGTTGTACAACAGTGAAAGGAACAGAGGGCAGCACAGCTAAATAGCACGTCAAAATGTGACGTCATGTTAATCCATGATTCATGGCTAGGCAGTATACGCTAACGATTCACACTAATACTTAATTAAGAGTGTGAGTGACGGGTGCACAGCATGGATTGTTGCTTAATAGTACTGTTGTCGATGGTCTCTGACATGTAGAAAGATATGTACTTTTACAAACAACATGGTATGTTGTTTAATAGACAGTTGTCGATGGTCTCTGACATGTAGATAGATATGTACTTTCACAAACAACATGGTATGTTGCTTAATAGACAGTTGTCGATGGCCTCTGACATGTAGATAGATATGTACTTTTACAAACAACTGTATTAATGTTTGCGTGTCTTTCGTCTTCTTTTTGGTGATGATTTGGTGTTTTTGTGGCAAGAAGAAATAAAAGTGTTTTTATTTTCTCTTTGGAAATCCGAAAATTTGCAGTGTCTCGTACAAAACGTCCCAAACAAGGTCGGTGGTATAATGTTTTTGCGAAGCACATTATTCCTCTACAGTATTCGCTTAACTTGGTCAACATCTAGAAAATAGTTACTTCGAAAATATAAAAAAATTGGCAATTTTTTTACACCAAACATACATACATGGATAAACTTACCAGTTTCTTATTTTTATTAGGCCTATGTCTTTTCAATAAATTTAAAATGTCTCCAAATTACCGTTAATCAATGTCAATATTTTCAAACCGTCGTTTTGCATTGCTATAATATGAACTTGACTTAATACATTAATACCAAGTCTGTTTCATTAGGCTCCATTGTAATCCACAATAAACTTATGATCGGAGAGACCACGCTTATGTATTTTTGAAAGCTCTTTTTCGCGCTAAAGCAGTATACAATGACATATAATGTTGAGTACCATAAAAATAAATTATTTGGACATCAAAGAGAGTAATTCTTTATGTTCGTGCGTTGCCCCCCCTACCCCACTAACCGCCGTCATCTTTGTCAGTAATGAATTCAAATCATTCTGATTCACTTCCTGAAATCTTGTTTACATCTGTATTTTGAGATTTTTAAAATCGTGTCATTCTGACTATTATGTAATACTTACACACTACGAAACCTAATAATGGTTAAACTTACAACCAGTTGGTTGTTCCTAAATAGCAAGTTCCGAAGCTTTTAGTCCAATACAGGTAGATCTGTGTCCCATAATGTTAATTCTTCTGCATTATTGTGCAAACTCTTACACTTTTTGTCTAATTTTAAAGTCCATTTTTATACCACGGTCAAGTGTATTATTGTACGCTTACGTTACATTAGTGTTTAAAAATAAACATATGTTCACATATCCTTTAGTGCGTCAATCACCTCCTCGGTTCATGAAACAAATCTGTTAATTAAGCTTAAATTTTGTCATCTAAAAGCCTTTCACTTTGTAAAGAAAAAGAGTTTAACACAGCATCATTTCAAAATCCACAGATTTACTATATAGGTTTTTCGTTTCTGCACAGTGTTGGCTGTAATAAACACATGAGGTATTAGCTTGATCGTTAGTTCAAAAAGTATCGTTAAACCATATTTACAACTATATAATATAGGTCTATTGGACAAAACCATGTAACAGTCCACAATTAATCCTACGCTATTTGGGGTTAGAATAAAAGTTCAAAAAGTAACAATTTCTTTCAAGTATGTAGCCTGTGGTTTATGACTTACTGTCTTTAAAGTAATTAAGTAAACGAATGCATTACATCAGGTGGATGTCAACGGGACAGTGGTTTGATGACCCTTCTATAGTGTCGCAAATTTATCAAGAAATATCCAAAGATAATCAAATAGGTACAAACTTCATCCAGGAAAGAAGAATTCGGAAGCGAAGACTATAAAGTATCAGGATAATATGACGTCACACTGATACCATTGATAGCTATATACAATCCTCTTCCACCAGCAGTCACGTTCTCAACCCTAAAGCGCTGCACCTTCTTTTAGTCTTGGTGATGAGCTCGCAATAGCCGTCATTTTATTGAGTTACGTAAAAGAAATAGAACCGAAGGTACCAGCGAGAAGACTTCGAACGAACTTTTCATAGATTTACAACGCTGTGAAAATACGGCCGACATACCTTCGCCCTGATGCACCATGAAATTAACATCTAACAATAATAATATCATTTTTAATGATGAAAATTAAATTAATTAACCGTAAAAGGAATTAAATCATTTTAACTGCTATCATCATCAAACTGGAAATAAACGTTCGAAAATTACCACTGTCAACTAAAATAAGTGGTTACAACCTATATATGCCTATGCTGGAATACGGGAACTTAGCGACGCGCAGATCTGTACGTTATGTTTACAGATAACGATGATGGAACTCTTAATTTGCAGCTTAACAAGTTCCCAATATCGATGGTTCGGTCATATTACACTATATAATCAAATGCTTTAAATTTGTGCAATGCGAAATGTTTGTTGTTTAATCCCAGTAAATGGATTAAAACATTTCATAAATTATTTGATGCTGAGACTAAAGAATATAAACTTGGGTTTTTCACCATGACAGCAATTAATATTCAAATGGTGTTATAATCAATTATGATCATTAAATGCAATTTAGAAGGTTGATCAAGAAATTTCGAAGAGGAAAGGAAAAGCAGTAAAGACTACATCACGTGGTGCTTTAAACATTTCAAATGAAAATTAACGTCACAAAAAAAATATTGTGCTTGCCTGGCCTTATACTTTCATGGAGACATTTTGTTATTAGTATTGTTAGTAGTAAAGAAGTTAATTACACTGAAATTGTATCGGAAGGTACTACAAAGCCGTTGAATTACGCAAAACAATGAACGGCGATTAATTTATGCATTAGCGTGACATACTTCGTTCGCTACTTACCCAGCAAACACAAAGCGTGTTCATAACGTTTTTTTTTTTTTTTTTTAAAGCCTCTAAAATATGTCTTTATAACATTAAATGTGGTGTTATAAAACGTCGGGATAACGTTATTATGAGATATTAATGATGTTTTACGAAAAAATGTTTTGAAATAATAGCCTGAAAACGTGACATATTTATCACACTACATATAACGTTATCAAAACAAAAGACGAAACGTTTTAATAACGTTTTAAACCGGTTTTTGTGTTTGCTGGATAGTTTAAATCGTTTGTATTATCGAGTTAGGTTTGGCTCTGATTTAGTTTCTAAGATACGATTTTCTTCTGGAAATGATGAATAATTTACTGAAATTACGAAAAAGAATGATTCACATGTGAATGTGTATTTGTTCTGGTTTCTCTGTATTCAACACAAATGATAGACAATGACTGCAGTAAATTATTCCCCCTCTATCAAGAAATTTAAAGATTGTTTTATCTAATTCACCTAATTCTTATCTTTCATTCGGACTTGGGTGGTGATTTACGATCGAAGGATGTTCAAAACATAATTTTTTAACCATAAAATTAATTATACAATTACTTGTTGAGCAGATTTTTAAATTAATATATTCATCCATATTGATGCTAAAAAAGGTCGTTAAAAGTTGCTTCTTTAATTAAGAAAATCATGGGCTAGTTAAAGTTAATTAATTCTGGATAGTGTTTCTGGTTGTTGATGTGACGATAACCTATCTCTTTGAGAGGTTAACTGTTGCTAGTGTGTAAACTAATACTTTTTATTCCAGATTTAAAATATGAAAAATGATTTTCATTGGAATGTGTACTCACATGAGATGACAAGAGGCCAACGGGACAATACTTTGACATCCAATATCTGTTAATCTCCAAAAACTTTCGGGAAGTCAGGAAGGTAAAATTACGAACGAACTTCACCACCTGATAAGAACTGTCGTTATGCTATAGTTTAAAGTGTATCCCGGAATAAAACCAAAGTGATCCTCTCGAAAATTAAATCCTCCATCATAAGGAATCATTTTCTCAGCCCTCGAAAAAATGTATAGGTCTCTGAAAACTATTGATCCTGAATTCATGGTTCATCACTTTGGATTGCTAAATATTCACAAGGTAAAATCCTGGGATATTGGCCCAACGAGAATAATATTGCACACACATTTCCATGGATGTAGAGCAACATGAGAAAGATGCAGTGTGTTTAATGTATTTGAACAAAACATTATTTCACTAAATGGTTACATTATCACCCGCAGTCCCGTACGTTAATTTGCTTATGTTTGATTTGATGCACGAGCAAAGATGCCCATTCAAGCTATCATTGTTACAATACTGTATGACTAGACAAGCGCGGCGGGACCGAAAAATTATTGGGGGGGGGGCTAATGTGTGGAGACTATCTAAGCGGAGCGCCACCATCGGTTGGCGCGGAGCGTACAAGAAAATTTTGGGTTTTTTCAACCCCCAAGATGGCCGGAAACGGCACTTCCCGAGTGTTTTATGCTGCGAATACCTAGCCCTAAAATATGGGTCTCAAAGCCTGCAATTTCTCAGATTGCACGTAAAAGTCTGTAAAAACATTGTAATTTGTATATTCGATGGTGTTTTAAGAGAGTAGCTATTACTCGTAGTGTACTCGCAAAGACGTTTTTGAGTGTAGTAAGGGCAGTGGCGGAGCTAGGGGTATTGGTCAGGGGGGGGCAAGAATGGTCTATAGGGGCGCTATCGACACTATCTAAGCGGAGCGCCACCACAGGTTGGCGCGGAGCGTACAGAAATTTTTGAGTAAAGTTACTCCCTAGATTGCAGGAAATGACCCTTTCCGGGCCTTGCTAATTTGCAGATAAACGGAGAATAAATAGGTGTCGTCGCCATTTTGTCGGAAAATGACACCAACAGAATATTACAAATGTCAATAGGTATATGAGAGCGCAATAAAATGGTCAATAATCGCGAATAAGTTAAAAGTAGTGAAAAGCTGAAAAGGGCGCCAGCAGTCCATTTGAGTCCGTCAGGAGGGGGGGGGGGTCCGCCCCCTGACTGTATATATTGACGCTCCGCTACTAAGTAAGGGGATGTTGGAGAACTGGCTGAAATGAGGCAAGTCATTGGCCTAAGACGAAGTTGTGTTACGCTTTCCGGTACTCACACTCACTGCTTCCACTTTTCACGGCGACGCGGTTGGGGTGACAATGTGGTCTATAGCCAGGGGACGGGCCGAGGGACCAGGGTCCCCCAGCAATTACTAAAATTATTACACCTATATAGTATACGTGTGCATCGGACAGATCGACAAGTATGCATTGAAAAATGGGTAGATGCACGTTTCGGAGCCTTGGTAAATATTGGGGGGGGGGGCTTATCATGCATTTGCCCCCTCAACTTTTTCATTGGGGGGGGGCTGAATATCCGACCGATGATCCGGTTCATAATCAGAGTTTATCATTTGTTAATCAAGGTTATTTGACCGACAATGCAGGTTTATCGTTCAAAATGCTAGATTATGGACTGATTAACCGGAATAATCGTTTGTCTTCATACATGCCAATGTTCAATAACAGGTTGAGTGTACATTGAAATGTCGAAACTGTCACATATTGTCCTTTCGTACTGGTCGTAATTAACCTCCAAATCAATATAACAAATATACAAATTCATCTGGTTACAGTTTAAGGGAATATGACGTTGAAGATGACCACAACCATCTCAATTGTTACATCACATATTCATGTGTGCTTGCATTTACATGGAACGCCAAACACTCCAGAAGGCTCATGGAAGTATGTATATAGGGCCACATAATACAAACGTTATGCATCCTCAAATCAGGGATCTATAGTTTCATGAAACAAATACAGAGGATAAAACTTAGGAAATAATCGCAGGAGCCTGCTCCACTTAACCAGATTGCAGACACTTGACTACAGATGCATTGACGTTTTGTGTATAGACTTAATAGAACCTTCAAGGATAACTCCAAGCTTGGGATGAAAGATTTTGGTTGTCATTACAAATATTTTATATTGCATCTTCAAGTTAGAGCATGTGCTAACACTAACACTGCAGTAAAATGCAGTAAGCAGACGAAGAAAGGAAACGGATCACAGAATCTTTGATTTATTTTTTTATTTTTTTTATTTTTGTCGATATCGCGATTTCACGGCGGTTCTGAAGGGACAAACAAGTTATAGACTTACTGCTTAAGTATATAACACGACATTCAAACAATTTGATATTCTTTGTCAAGGTATCATGTGAGTGTAAGACAAAGAGGTTAGCATGACTTATCAACTCGACAAAGTCATATATTTTATGTGTTGTCAAGTTTATTGCAAAGCAACAACTCGACAACTTCCTGAAAGTCTGAAACTCGAAAACCATATACAATATTTATTCTGATGTCGTGCTGTACTGACACAGTAGTTCTACATCTCTGCCTTTCAAACCACCATATAATTCATAGAATAAAAAATTAGAGTAAAAATTGTCAAATCAAACTTATTTCTGATGTTTTTTTGTAGTCACAAGTCACATATGAATTTGGTACAATTAAGTTACAAAATGGAAACCAGACTGCAACAAACTTAATATGGGTTTATTTTTTGTTGTTGAAAAAGACGAGGACATGTTGTAATGTATGCCAGGTACAATGTAAGGTGTTTTGAAACGAAAACAACGAAACATAATGTAAGGTCCGTGTTAATACTCTATAGTAGGATGACGGAACGATTAGCAAAAATTGACTTTTACAAGTTAATCACGCAAAACAGCTGATCTAATATGAACTGTATGGCTAACCAACTATATTCTTTCATATATACAAACAGATCTCTCATTATCTTTGTTTAATCATATGAATGGTAAATACGGTAAAAGAAAGCAAAAACACAAAACAAAAACAAAAAGGCAAAAGAACGAAAAGGGAATAGAAATTCACACTATATGAAAACATTTACCGGATATGATATCTAAAAATTTAAACAACTAATCATGAAGCGCGATTTAAATGGAATTTAAAATTTTCCTTTCTTAGCACTTTGCTAGCGGAAGATTCTCTCAGAAATGGTTACGATAATATCTGCACAACTAGGGGATAACATGAAAGTATCTGTTTGTTTGCTTGCAAGAGTCTTAAAGCTTGGGCAATTAAAGCCAAACATAGGAAACTGCAAAGACGTGGTATCAACAAGATAACGATATTTTCATGAAATTCTTACATTGTGTATAATATTCGGAAATAATTGGCAATTATAAAACCTTTGATCAAATGTCTCCATTGAATTATTGACCTTCCATTGGTCTCAGCCATGAGTAAACTTCAAGACCTACCATATATAGAAGTACGATCATTGATTTCAAGCTTCAGTACACAAAATGTTCAGATTGTCATTATCTTGTTCGAATTATTATTAAATGACGTAACAGTCACTGGATTGTCTTTAATCGGCTGTAATGGAACTTGAGGGAAGATACATAACTAAAGTATCACCTTGTCACCTTGTGCCGTCGAGTCGTGTCCGATCCCTGGTGATGACCATGACTTTAATCCTCCAATCCTGCCGGCTCCTGGTTGCCCCTCGAAGTCTATCCAGAGTCAACCCAGTCGCCTGCTTGACACCATCCATCCATCGTGCACGTGGCCTGCCCCTCTTTCGTGATCCATCACCCATTCCCACCATTAATGATTTTTCCAGAGAGTCGTCAGCACGCATGATATGACCGAAAAAATTTAGTTGTTGCCTCAGGATCTGTGCTTCCAGTGGAAGTGAGGGTTTTATTTGTTCCAAAATCGAGATGTTTGTTCTATGTGCAGTCCAAGGGACTCTCAATAGCCTGCGCCAGCACCATAATTCAAAACTGTCTATTCTTTCCCTCAATCCCTTTGTTATTGTCCATGATTCACTCCCATAGAGCACAACTGGGAAAACTAGTACTTTCATCAGTTGACTCTTCGTTAATAATGAGATTGCTTTGTCCCTCCAGATCTTGTTTAACCCCGTCACAGCAGCTCTTCCAAGAGCTAACCGTCTCACAATCTCCCCCTTACAGGTACCATTGTCATCAATTCTAGAACCGAGAAAGTTAAAGTCGTGTACTATTTCAACTTTGTTTCCACCCAAAATAATTTCGTCCAGCTCCTCTGTGCACATATCCTTGGTCTTCTTGAGGTTCAGGTGTAGCCCAGCCTGAGTGCTATGTGTCTGCACACGTTCCATCAGATTAAGGAGGTCTTCTTTGCTTTCTGCGAGCAGTGTGGTGTCATCAGCATATCTGAGGTTGTTGACTCTTCTGCCACCTATCTTCACCCCTAGCTCTACATTGTCTAGATTGGCTTGTCTCATTATGTACTCGCTATAAAGGTTGAAAAGGTAAGGTGAAAGGATACACCCCTGTCGAACTCCCTTGCCGATGTTGAAATTTTCTGTATCCCCATATTCGGTTCGAACTTTCGCTTCCTGTTCATTATATAATGATTTAATCACATGTACTAGGTGCTTGGGAAGTATACACGAATATAAAAGTCTAGCTCGCGTAGTGATAAAATAAAGGAGAGTACATTAGAAAACCAATCATTATCTTTAAATTAACTGATTATGTACAATATATTAATGTTATGTAATGATCATTATATTACGTAATATACACGTCATCGTAAAGCATACCACATATTATGTTTACAGTAGGCTTTAAAATCCATAGATTACAGAATGAACAATGAAAAATAAACAAAGGCAATTGGCCAAAGAAAATTGCAAAGCACCCCAATCACAACAGAAACAAACAATTAACAAATTAAAATTAACTGGTAGCTGTACGTGAATGTAAATGATGCATAAACTGTTATTACTTGTAACAAACTGTTGCAGGAAAGATTTAAGTTAAATAAGAAAAGAAACCTAAGAAAATGAAGTCATGTTAACTGGAAATGTCGTGAAGTTCGATATACAACAGAACGTCCTCCATTTTGTTTTCTCCAGGAAGACACATTCGATAGAACAGATCAATTATAGCGTAACATGCAATTGTTGACCTATGATAGCTATCAGAGTGTCTGCAACACATTCGATGAATTTTCAATAAGATTACTTTATGAAAAACCGCAAACAGTAAAAAAAAAAACTAAATATTTATGGTTTCGAAGTTAATAAAAAATATACGTATTCGTTTCATTGTGACTGTCGAAAGACAAAAGTAAGCATTGAAGGTTAAATCATTTGACTGCTAAGTTATATCGGTAGATTATACAACCAGCTTCACAAAGTTATTTTCTTGTCGGAGATATACAATTGATATGACATTGATCTGAAAACACATCAATCCCCACTCATTCCCCTCCCACCCCAAAGTTTACGAATTTCAAAGTGATTATTCTGATCCGTCTTGGACGCTGAAAACGTTACATACAAATTTGACAAATAGGTTTCCTAACTTTTAGTTCAAAAGGTGGGACCAATCAAATGGGATATTCACATAAAAAAGTTCCCCTTGTTAAGAATAACTTTATTAGCTGGGAGGAGGCATAGGAATTCGGTGGACAGAGTGCCTGCGTCCGCAGGGTACAGTACTGTCACCGGATGGACTCTCATTTAGGTTGATCCTCCCGGGGGGGGGGGGTGATCCCCTGTCTTGGGCGGAGGTCAAGCTTTCTGCTGTCTCATATTTTCTGTGTTTGTTTTTTAATTTTTTTATTTTTCTGCTTCCAAATGTTGAAGGTAACTGTCTGTACTTATGCCTACCGTATTACATTTTATCCACTTTCATATATTTTACGGTTCCTCCCACATTTTTTCCTACCTGTAGGGGCTACATTTCGTCCATCTCGAACAGGATTACATCCCCTACCTATATTATATCTAGTAGTTTCACATAAAATCTGAAATCAACGAAATAGAAGAAAAGTAAAGCATCTCGAGATAGCCTTACAAGACAGAAAAAAGAGCAAAACATGAACTGATAATAGATGTTGAATAAGTAAAGATATAAGAATGAATAATTAATATTAATATACATAATCAAATTTAAAAACAAAATTGTCACGTACATTTTATTTTGACCACAAATTTGTGTAATTTTGGTCAACTTGTAATTTCCAGAATCTTAGGTCAACTCGGCATTTCTATGATCTGGTGGCATAGGCGTACGGGACCATTTCAGTTTGGGGGGGGGGCAGAACTTTTTGTGCCCGAAAGTTCCCGTGACACTATCTAAGCGGAGCGCCACCATCGGTTGGCGCGTAGCGTACAAGAACATTTTTGGCACACAATGCCTCTCAGATTGCCGGAAACGGCACTTCTGAGGCCTTGCAAGTTGCATCTAAACATTCTTTATTTTATAATCTCACGTTTTAGAAATTTACACTTCCCCAAAAATTTGGTAAATTAGAAAAAGAAAAAATGGTAACATCACTTTGAAGGGGAAAAATGGGACAGTATATTTTTTAAGCTCCTATTTAGTTACCTTATTGATTATTTTAACACAGTACTCAGCTACCTCCAGAAAAACATACATTGTTCAACGACACGTAGGCGGGATAATGTCGCTCTGTCGGGTGAGACTGTAATTTGTTTCAGAAAAAAAGTATAAAATATAACAAAGAATACGATAAACCTGTACTTCTAGGCTTGTAGGCACCCCCCCCTCCCCACCATCCATGAAAAAGAAAATGTTTCTTATATACACTCATGTTGGGGATGTCCAGGTCAAGGGCGGCGGAAGCACTTTTAATCTGGGGGGGGGGGGGCACCGACATCAAAGGGCACTTTGCAGAAATTCGATTGGACTGATGCAGCCTTATATTTAGTACCCTTTATAACTCTTATTGTATTATCTTATTTGTGTATACACATCACTTTACCCCCCCCCCCCCCCCCCCTTAAAGGAAAATATTCATACTAGCACTGCAATATCCAATGCGCAAATTGGGAAACAAGGAACAAGTTTTCTTTTGAGACAAAATGTGGTGAAATCATGCTAGTTGCTAATGTAGGAATCTTCCGAATTAGAGTTTTTTTCTGGTTAATATCTTAACAATTTTTTTTCCATTCGAAATAGCTTTGAGTTTGGCCCACAGAAATTCATTAAAAGTTACGGGCTTAGCCAGGATTTGCAAAGTTTTATGCACGACTATCTGAGCGGAGCGTACTAGAAAATTTTGGGTTTTACAAACCCCTCAGATGGCCGGAAACGGCCCTTCCCGAGTGTTCGTTCTGGTTCGCTGGCCTCTTGCTAACTTGAGGCACCTCAATTTTTATGTAGAAAAGAGGCACAGTTTTAACCTGCCCCCTGTGCCCCCCCCCCGGTTCCGCCGCCCTTGGTCCAGGTATACAATTGACTAGTTAGGAAAAAATTGATCGTGCAAAAAGCGTGGTAGCCCAGATGAACTGCGCTTACGGTGGTTTTACACGGAAATATTCGGGCATCACGATGCTAAATAAAGAAAATCATGGAATTGACGGGCAAAAATTTGAAAAAGATTCGGGCAAGCTACTGCATATTTATATATATATACATAGATATATATATATATATATATATATGTATATATATATATATATATATTTCCAGAGGACAAGAACTTCGGGCAAAAGTCCTGAAAAATTCGGGCAGCCTAAGAGGAGAAAAAAATATATATATATATATTTTTTTCTCCTCTTAGGCTGCCCGAATTTTTCGAGCCCTTTGGCCGAATTTCTTGTCCTCTGGAAATTTGGGGGGCAGTCTGCCCCCTTGCCCCCCGCCTCGTACGCCTATGTCTGGTGGTACCGTAAAGAGTGGTTTAACGATTGACTATACATTCATTTTAAAAACAGAAACATTAAAGAACTGAGACAAGAATAACACTCATTGCCTCTGATTTCAGAACCATTTGGTATTACCATTACGTAACATCAGTATTGTATTACAATTAAGTAACATCAGTATGGTTGTACCATTAAGTAACATCATTACGGTATTACCATTAAGTAACATCAGTATGGTTGTACCATTACGTAACATCAGTATGGTATTATCATTACGTAACATCAGTAGTGTAGTACAATTACGTAACATCAGTATGTTATTACCATTACGTCACATCAGTATGGTAATACCATTACGTAACATCTGTATGATATTACCATTACGTAACTTCAGTATGGTATTACCATAACGTAACATCAGTTAAACCCTTACTGCGTAGTATATTCTGAGAAAATGCAGCAAAAATATCATAAATTACATTTCAATGTGACATATGATAGTCCGTTTCGTGCAGTATGCGAGTACAATTACACATTCACTACTTTAATTATCATTAGTTAATCCATTTAATGTAACAAGGAATTATATATTCACTCTATTAGATATCAGTAGTTGATCCGTGTAATGCAACAAGGAATTACACATTCGATATATTATTAAGCTTTGGTTAATCGTTGAAAATCCATAACTAGATAATAACCTTCATTCACTACTATATTACGCAATGACATTTAATCTATACGATAAAGAACATGATTACACATTCTCTATGTCTATATAACAGCAATCCGTTCCATATGTCATGTGATTGAACAATCGCTATATGAAGAAGTAGCAGTTAATGCGTTATATACGTCACGTGTCTACAACAAATAATGAGTTCAGCAGAAATGGAAGGCAAGGTTCATTCAAGATCTATTTTAATGTTATTCAAAACTAAAAGACGAGCAACGTTGATAATTAATATCTACTTGTAAAATATGATCAATAATCAGAAAGGAAAACACGGTTAACCAATGATAAATGATGAGTTGAACACAAAGATTGCGGGACGTTGGTTGTTCTCCGCTGGAAATGTTCTTCAACGTAAAGCTAAGTGGTGCGGACACACAGTGCGATGTGAAGGTCTAACTTCTGCTGTACTGTATGGTTTACATTACGGCTGCAAACCCAATCCTTGCCGTCCACATACGCGTCGGATCGACAACTTTAACAAATGGTCCGGTCGTTCTGCAAACCAGCTGATTGAATATAGCAGACGTCGGATTAATATTATTAAGTGCTGCGAACCTCATAATGTGTTTAATTTTTGAGGTCGATGGGCCAATTTGGCTTACGACTATTGATTGTTTAACTAAATACAACAGTCTGTTGCGGCATCTCCAGTGACATCACTTAGAAGAATGCCAGTCTATCTGCTCTCTCTCTCCACGCCCCCTATCTCCACCCTTCTCTGTCCAACTATCTCCCCATCTCCACCTCTCTGTCTCTCTCTTTGGAGGAGTACACGTTAGACAGTCTGCTCTTCCTCCAGGAGATAACTCTAGTTCAAATATGTAACCTAGAAGGAAACAAATTATTACTGATTAAAAGTGTTGTCACGACGACAAACTGTTAGAGTTAATGAAGGGATGAAACAAAACAACAGATATCACTTGCTACACATACTAACGGAGAACCATGCTACACATAATAGCAGGCATCACCTGCTAAATAGACTTACAGAGATCCCTGCTACACATAATAACAGGCATCAACTGCTACACATACTGGCAGAGATCCCTGCTACACATAATAACAGGCATAGCCTGCTACACATACTGACAAAGATGCCTGCTATATATCACAACAGGCACTACATGCTACACATACTGATAGAGATCCCTGCTACAAATAATACAAAGCATCACCTGCTTCATAACCCTGACAGGGATCCCCGCTACATATAATAACAGGCATCACCTGCTACACATACTGACAGAGATCCCTGCTACATATATTAACAGTCATAACCTGCTATACATTCTGACAGACATCCCCGCTACATATAATAACATGCATCACCTGCTACACATACTGACAGAGATCCCTGCTACATGTATTAACAGTCATTACATGCTACACATACTGGCAGAGATCCCTGCTACACATATTAACAGGCATCGCCTGCCACACATACTGACAGAGATCCCTGCTACACATAATAACAAAAATCAGCTGCTATGCATACTGACATAGATCACTGCTACACATATTAACAGGCATCATCTGCTACACATAAAGACAGAGATCCCTGCTACACGTAATAAAAGACGTCAGCAGCAACGCACACTGACAGAGATCCCTGCTACACATAATAACAGGCATCACCTGCTACACATACCGACATATATCACTGCTACACATATTAACAGGCATCACCTGCTACACATACTGACAGAGATCCCTGCTACAAATAATAACAGGCATCACCTGCTGCACATGCTGACAGAGATCCCTGCTACACATAATAACAGGCATCACCTGCTACACATTCTGACAGAGATACCTGCTATATATCATAACAGTCACTACATGCTACACATACTGGCAGAGATCCTTGCTACACATATTAACAGGCATCACCTGCTACACATACTGACAGAGATCCCTGCTACACATATTAACAGGCATCACCTGCTACACATACTGACAGAGATCCCTGCTACAAATAATAACAGGCATCACCTGCTGCACATGCTGACAGAGATCCCTGCTACACATAATAACAGGCATCACCTGCTACACATTCTGACAGAGATCCCTGCTACACATAATAACAGGCATCACCTGCCACACATACTGACAGAGATCACTGCTACACATTTTAACAGGCATCACCTGCTACACATACTGACAGAGATCCCTGCTACACATAATAAAAGGCATCACCTGCTACACATACTGACAGAGATCCCTGCTACACATAATAACAGGTATCGCCTGCTACCCATTCTGACATAGATCCCTGCTGCACATAATAACAGGCATCACCTGCTACACATACTGACAGAGATCCCTGCTACACATAATAACAGGCATCACCTGCCACACATACTGACAGAGATCACTGCTACACATAATAACAGAAATCACCTGCTACACATACTGACAGATATCCCTGCTACACAAAACAACAGGCATCGCCTGCTACCCATACTGACATACTGACATTCCTATTCAGACCTTATCCGTGAGATGCAGAGATAACTGTCTTGAGTGATATGTTTGTCAACACTGCTTATAGAAGATGTTTATTTTACCAATGTTCAATTTACCAATGGAGCGTCCTAACGTTTCAGTCCTGTCAGAATTATTCAGAGCTTATTCTGTATTTCTTATGAGAAACTAACCCCCCCCCCCCTAACAAATGTCTTCCAAAATAAAACATATGATTATAACAGTGAGTCTCGTTTAGCTGTGATATTCCTTACTAACCTCACGAGACTGTGCACTTCTTTCTCGACCTCCGTTTCTGTGCAAAAATAAGATAGAGAAATTCACGTTTATCCATCTTAACAGGATTATTTGAAAGAAAGCTTCTGATTACTTTCATTTCCTTCATCAAACTCATGTCTGATCTTCGTCTTACTTAAAAGAGTTCGTAAGGAGTACCATACTTTTGTTATATTTCAATAAATATTTTTAATGTCAAACTTTTAATACGATATTGCTTTTAATTTGGTATTCAGTTATTTGGTATGCAATTGTTTTACAACTGCTATTACAGAAAAATAGTGATGGCTATTACTTTTTTAACATACTTCCGCCAGAGGTTCAGGTGGTAATGCATCTCAAGACGAATTGATCGATTTAGTGAACAAAACAAACATCTTGTTTAGCCAGACGCCCTCTATTTACATAGTAGTAGAAGTAGCAACGAGAATGGATTTCTGTACTGATCTCTTTGAGACCGTTTTATTTAGCGCTATGAAATATTTAGTATAATTTATCGTATTAATTTGAATTATTGATCACATTTTGATCTCAGTTGATACTAATGATCTAATTATACACTACAATTCTCTCTGACTGATAGGTGTAATGACTAGTTGTTACGTAATATGTATGTTGTCTCTGTTCATCTACATTACATGTATTAATATGTGACAGAAGTAGAAATCAAACATTAGCTTTAAAGTTTATTAAGATATTCTACACAACTCAGCAAAGAGATGATTTTGAGTCATAAAACTTGACCGACTTAATCAGAGTATCATATAATAATAAAAAACACCACCAAACTTAATATTTTTCGGACAGCGTTCAAAACCCATGAATTACTCCATGATTATTAAATTTGACTATATTTTATGACATTCATATGACAACTAAGATATCATAACTAGCTTCAAATATGAACAGACTATAATTTCTCATCATTCGTATAATATGAGCGCTAAGATAACAGTTGAGGCTCATCAATATAAGTGACTGGACTTTTATGTCTAATATACAGACCATTAGTCCAGTTCCTTGGATGCAACCCAAAACTCAGTGTCAAACGTAACAATGACAAATTGTACTGGATGCCATACAGATGTGTTATGTTGTTTATATCAAGTTAAAAGTAACAGTAACATTTAGGACTGCACGGGGGAGTCATCATGAATTTATAAAGGTGAATTTACAGAAAACATGATAAGCTATGGAAGGAGAACTGCAACCAAATTTGTGTATTTGAATATAACATATGAAGACAATACTTCTGCTTAATGTCACCATTCAATTCAATCTCACACTTAATCGTATGTACTCAAATACTCTTCCATATAGCTGCAACATATTACCTGTGATTTAGTATTACTATGGTCCCACTGTCTATTATACAACATAGTAGAAGTTAGTCGAATGTTTTAAGAAAAACACATTTTAGCCTCTTCATGTTAATGTATCAGTTATAGCTTTTTGTTCTATTAAGTCATATTAAGGCGTCAATACAAAATGCAATGGATACGGTCCAGACAGAAACAAGCAGCAAATACAATGATACGATTATTCATCATCGGATTACGCTCCATCGCTAGACCATCAAGATATTAGTGTTATCATTCATAAACTAGCTCCTTTTATCTACTAGTTCCTCCCTAAATATAATGATCAAATAAAACACCATTATTCTTGCTATCAGTCAATTACTGTTAAGAATAATTTCCAAAGTATTGGAACAGTTACTCAGGATGAACAGTTTAAGATTCGTGATAAGATCATTAAAATTGTTATTCTTTCTATTATTCTTAGCTCGATATTATAAGCAATATACAAACATCAACTTGTTTGCAATTCAAGAGGCAAGCGACCCGTGAGACAACAACATTCCATTTACTCAACAGACGTAGGCTGAGATGTGGCTATATACATATAAGGAGGGAAATGTGATAGTAAAGTATCAGCAATTAACACTTATTCTCAGACAATTTCATGTTTAGATATATTGTTTATTTACGTTGCTCTTGAAGATTTGACGAGCTTTGTTGTCAACTACCATCCATTGATGACCTATCGTATTCATGTTGTATATGATTAACTGTAAGGCTGTCTCACGAAGATAAGCTGTTGTTTACTTATGGAATATAACTTAGTATGAGACAAACTGAAGATGAAATATTCAATATTCTTACTTCTTCATCCGTATAATCAACCGAACTAGGTTCGATGTAACCCTACAAGAAAGAGAAACAAATAATCATGCATAACTTAATAAAACAAAAGTGATGCTCATTGAAGTGCGCTATATCTATCTGCCTGTTATTCATGTACGCAGATTTATGAATAGTTTCCTTTCACCCTGCAGCTGTCCTCTGATCAAAGAGAAAGCACAATGAAACACGGAATCTTTCGATAATTCACATTTATTTAAGAAGGGTACAAATTGTGACACTGATATTTTAACTCGTTAACGGTCCCCAAGAGTACAAAAAAAATGTTCGCCCTTTGCCAGTCCTCCACGTACATCGACAATAATAAAAACAAAAACTTTTGAGACTCAAATATTTATAGGAGGAGCATTGAAAACTAGCTCATTTATAACTCACTCCCAACACTATATAGTAAAAAACAATTACAAGATTGGAACAAATTCATGTATTGCGAGTTTCCGTTTCGTCAAAATACATAGTACCAAATGATTAAAGTTGCAGACATGCGCTAACTTCTTCAATGACGTAAAGCATATTTAACGCACGTAAAAGTAATCTCACATTGATGGGAATGTTAATTCTAAACAGGGCCTCCTTATTGTTAATTTTGTAGGAATTTTGCAAGTCATAGTAGTTATTTTTGTAAGTGCTTTGAATAAGTGTTAACAATGTTTATCACATCACTGGTTACTTCCGGTTAACAACCGAATATGTGACCAGAAAAATAAAGTCATCTAGCAGGCTAATGACTTCTAAAACTCCGCCGAAGAAAGTTGGTGGACCAAAGACGTCCATGTAGAGGGATGGGCTAATGTAAATTTTCATCCAACTTTGGGTAACATTGTTTTTAGACAATCTACCCAAACCTTGTAGTATTTAAAAGTATATCCGTTTCTTTATTTAGCATTTCTTTGACTGTGTGTGCGGAAGGAAGATTATTAAGGCAGTATCTAAAATTGACACTGAGAACTAATTAACAGGAACATGAATCTATGTCTCTTTTACCTCTTCTCCTGGTAGATTACCCTCTCTGTCACAGGCCTGAAAGGAAGAGAAAGTTTATTATCATGAGATTTTGAAATTGTATTCAGGATAACATGATAAGGCGAAGCAAATAATGTATAAGTTAGAATGATATATGTTCACAAATATCGCAGTAAACTATTCCTGGCAGGTAAACGCACATCTGTATTGAGCACACTTAAGTAAATATAGGACTTAATAACATAAATCAGCTTTATAGGGAAGACAACCTTAGTTTTAAGCCCGTCATCAAACACTGAGTAAAACCATTAAATACTGAGTGACGTCATAATGATGAACTTCTTACTGAGATGATCAGATGGATACCATGAGCGAAGGTATGAAGAGAATGAAAAGAGGGCAGTATTCAAAGAAAGAACTATTTATACGATTCTCGTGGTTGAAGCGATGGAATTTATAAACAATCTATAATCTTGAATATCCAATGTAGCAGTATTTTGGTTACTCTCCCTCCCCCACCACCCCCACCCCCATCCCCACTCCATCTTATATGATATGTTGCTATCGTATACCGTAGGCAATCCTTTAATGATATCCATGAAAGTTTGGGATATATCAGAGATCTGTGTAGATCTGTTATTGTTGACAAATTTCATGAAATATCATGGAATTACATTAACCCTTCAATAGTTTATTTCTTCCATATTTTATATGTCACGTGCGTATTTGATATTTGAAGTTTGTAAATAATTATTTCCTGAATAAATATTTCCATCCTTGCTTTGATCCTTTAGTCATTGCAGTGTAAAGACAGTTTTCAATAAAACATACATATACATCATACACTCCATAAACTATTATACCCATAACATTATACATGTATCAACAGGAAAACGCATTGTAAAATGGTAAACTTGTGTTATTTCATATAATGCTATTCAAACTTTGCCTCACTATTTGTTCCATCTTCGGCAAATTTAGACCAGGAAGGGTTGACGGTTTGTTAATTTGGAAATTAGCAGTTTGTTATAGTATCCAATACGCTCTGTATATTTCTCACACCAGTTAGCTCTGTATTGCATTATCTCTATGTACTGACTGGACTCCGACTTGGTTTGGGTTGCTCATATACTCTCTAGAAGTATGTTCGAACTCGAGAGTACCATACTTTGACCAAGTAGACTCGGACTCGGTTCGGAATCAGGAAAAATTGACTCAACTATATCAGAGTGTTTCTTATACTATGAGGTACATACATATTAGTTCTGACGGCAAGAGTACTAATAAAAATAGGAACCATGTGAGGATACAAGGAAAGGATGTTGCATTATAGTATCGTCAGCAATTAAATATAATTATGAAGGTACAATAGTTAATTTACCAGGTGGTAATTGTTTACAAAAATTAACCACATTACCAATTACTTTGAACACCCCACTCCTCCCCCTATCTGGCACAGGCTTCTAATTTATACATAATAGTTATTCAATAGACGAAAGAAATAATGCAAATATTTTAAACCATTCTTAGTTCAGATTCACCGTTGCTATTGTTGTATCATAATGCTGCTAATTAATAGTACTGTACATATAGAGGTTGGTACAAAAAGACGTTTTTTGAAAGTTAAATATAAAACTTAAATTTAACCATTTTAGTTAAACTTTTAAGTAGTCACCTCTCCTTTAATTTTGCAAGTGTGTTAAAGTACATCAAATTGATGAAATCTACCTAAAAAACAAACCTTTTCTTTGTTTCAAGCTAAAACTACACTGTTAAAAATATCGGTAATTTTACAGGCATATTTTTACAGAAATGTTGTGTTTTCTCTATTTGACATAAATTGTCTGTTACTTGATGATATAACTGTAATTTGAAGAACGTAAACTGTAATATTACATATAAAAAATGTTTATATTCGGAAACATTAGTTTTTGTTTTTCTACCTTTATATCCTGCTTTTATAAGATTTTTTTACAGAAAAGGACTGTAAAACAACAGTTATGTAAAATTGCATCATGTTAAAAAAAAATCGGTAATTTTACAGGCATATTTTTACAGAAATGTTGTGTTTTCTCTATTTGACATAAATTGTCTGTTACTTGATGATATAACTGTAATTTGAAGAACGTAAACTGTAATATTACATATCAAAAATGTTTCAATTAGGAAACATTAGTTTTTGTTTTTCTACCTTTATATCCTGCTGTTATATGATTTTTTTTTTACAGAAAGGGACTGTAAAACAATATAGTTATGTAAAATTACATGTCAATTTACATATTCTGTTGATATTAACAGAACACAAATGTATTTGTAATTCTTCAACATAATTTCCTGTTTTTAAATATTACGTTCTGTTATTTTACGACTTTTTCACAAAGTGTTTGTAAAATAACAATTCCGTAAAAAAATATGTTAAGTTATATTCCCATTTACAAAATGATCGCAGTTTGACAGATAGTTTGTATTTTGACCAAAGGAAACTCTTTTATTTATTTTATAGACATTCTTTAACATATTAGTTGTGCTTTAGGCTTGTAAGAAATTGCGTACTGCGACTGCTTGCAACTGAGTCAAATTACAAATGTTTGCTACATCTGCACATCGACTCAGTCGAGTTGCGTCAGTGCCGAGCTGCTATAGTTGCTTCATGTGTTCCGGTGCGCCTTGGAGCACATAAAGGTTTGACCGTGCTGCACACATTTGCCGTCGTTCGCCGATAGTTGCACATTCTGGTTTGCAGTACAGCGCAGTACAACGCAGACATGTAGCACCATTGTCTGCGTTGTACCCCCGACTTGATTTTAGATGGTTGGTGTTCTTAAATTTTGCGCCTTAGGCCTATAGCGCCTCTTTTTTTTTTTTTTAGAAATGCGCACCTCAGTATCACCTGCATTTCCTACGTTCTCATATTCTATCCTGTTTTCCCCGATTTTGTATTTTTTTCAAGCATGTATATGTCTCAAGTTTTAATCAGGGGCGGATCCAGGGGGAGGCGCCCTCCCCCCCCCTATTGGCCGTCATGACCCCAAGAAATGAGCACAAAAATGAAAAATCCTGCAAAAGATAGGCTTGAAAATTGGTCACATTAAACATATAGCACCATTTGGCATCTCAGCCCTTCTGCAGAGGCAAAAATTTCCCAAAGGGGAGGGGGCCACCCCATCCCCTTAGACTCCCCCCAGGACGGCGATCAGTCATGCTTTGCGCCCACCCTATTGACAATTTCTGGATATGCCCCTGTTTTAATTAGGTACCTGCAACTGAGTACGAAAAGCGGAGGCATACTTTATTTGTAATCTCAGGCTATTCGTAAACTTTGCTCCGGGCCTCCCCGCTTTTACGCTTTCTCCCAGACTGGGTGACCACTGTTTTTACATTAGACTACTTATTTCACAATTTTTTGGCCAAGGCTCCCGACGTTTTTCCATTTTTCTCTCCAACTAGGGGCCACTCCTCTTCGGACGGGGGGAGGCGGGGTCTCCGGGGTGCCCATCGATGGCCGGAACCCCCGTCGCTGACGTCGCCCCTGATAATAACTACGACTACGCCACTGATACCTTAAAAATATACCTTAAAATATCAGTGGGACTGTCCACCCGTAACGCAAAATGCTTCGCAGCTCCGAATAGCAGCGCACTTTTTTAGGGGAAGTAATTTTTTGTCCCGCGGGCATTGAAGGAAGGGCCAAACGTGGCATCGAAAACTTTAATATCTAATTCCAGTTGCATGTCTGAGTTAACAAATGGCGTTCATTTGTTGGCGCGCGCGGGAAAAGGGTCGGGCATGAGAGCCAACCACAGCGAACTCTAAATAGAAGTTACCGTTGACTATTTGTTTATTTCATACAAGAGTACAAGACAAGCAATGTATGCAGAAGTTGACAGAGTTTGGCTCCTCAAAAAAATTATAAGTAAAATCTTAGAGTATTTTATGTGTCTTCTTTTTCATTTCATTTTAAAAGAAAACCCAGAAATTAGAAGAAAATAAAAAAGGAGAATAAATTACTTTACCAAAACTGTACAGTTTGATTAGTCGTTATTTAACTACCATGTGAAACGCAAACAAGTTTTTAGATTAGGCTGATATTTTATTCAAATAAAGATAGGAAAAACTTTTTGTTTTCAGAATATTACAAACAAATCCGCAGAGTGAAAGTTTAAAATTCGAGTCAAGGCAATGTATTTTTAGAATAATCTGGGACTGGTAAAACTCTTGCCGATAAAAATTAGGATTGTTGAGCCAAACATATATATTTAAATATTACATTAACCGATGTGCAGAATTTGATTGGCCCTAGCACTTATCCTTTATGGGGTAATAAAACGTAACGAATCCGGCGCGAACCGGTGTAAATTGTGTGCCGCGTGCTCGCCCCGCCTGCAGTATACTGTAGTAATACTGTGCATGTATGTGTGGACGGTACTTGGGGGTCCTGGGAAAAAAAATTACGCGGCCGGAACAGTTGCAGTACAGTATCTTCATCGCTAGGTTCGGTTGCTGAAGCGGAACTGTTATCGGGCTGTTTTGAGACTACTACTTCTAAAAATCTACTATCACCAGTAATTAAGGCGACGAATTATTTTCTGCATCTTTGGTAATTCGACTAAACAATTCCTGATGACCTTAAACTACTATTTTTTAAGTTTGTAGCCTATGTGTCATGTATGCCACATGTTGTCGCAGTCAGTACACTATTGTAATATAACAAGTTAGGCTAAGCCGACTCTAACCTAACCTACTGAGTGACTGAAGTGTGTGTAGGCTAGGTTACGCGTAATTTACCTGGGCCGGGCCTCTAGGCTCAAGTCTAGGCCGAAGCGAACGTTTAGCGTTAAGTAATTGCAGTTGCCTGCTCCTAACAGTAACAAGTAACAAGCTCATTGACTATCGTTAGGCCTACTATGAGTTACGTCCTCATGAATATGCCTAGCTGTAATCTACAGTATGCATTAGCCTAGGCCTACAGTCACAAAGACACAGGAAACGTCAGGCCATATGAATATCCTGACACTACTTGCCTTTTCATGGGGAATAATGTTTATTGGTTTATGTACTATATGCAAAACCTCAACTAATAGTGTCGCTAACTACATAGGCCACCTACGAAGCCACCGAAACTTGGCAAATGTTCAATTTCCATGTTGCTTCCAAAATTGCCAGTATACTTTTAGGACTTTCACTTCATTGAAAGTTCACATCACTCGAAAACATCATAGGTCTAGGGTGCCTAGGGGTAACTTAAGTTATGGTGAATCTTCTAGAGCTTCTACTCTGGGCTTAAGCCAGTTTTGCACATTAAACCAATCGCTCAAGTGTGCACTGCCCTTTTGCCAAAAAGAATGCCCCAATTTGCAGTCATTCTTCTGGCATCTTAAAAAACATATCGATGATGGAAAAATTATAAACTGCCCATTTAGCCAGTGCAAAAGAAAATTTACCAAAAAGACGACATTTGCTGTTCATTTGTCTCGTTACCATAGAAAGTGGGGTGTGAAAAGCATCAACAATGTTTACAAAACGCATTTAACAAATGGTGCCCCATCTTTGAGCAGTCCCATTGATGACCACTCTATGTCCCCTAGCCCCACCCATAGCCCATGTTTGGAAGAAGTTGACTGTCACATAGATCTAGATAAATCAAATGATGAAGCTCCACAGGAAAACACTTCTAAAACTGACTTTTTGAAAAGTTTTGCATTATTCTTGCTTAAGCTGCAGGGACAAAAATTGGTTCCAGAGTCAACAATACAGACTATTGTGGAAGAGCTGCAAAGTATTCATGATATTTGCAAGGCCTCTCTTGAATTGAAACTTACAAGTAAATTGAAGGAGGCACAAGTAAGTGAAGATTTCATAGAGCAATTGGTTGCTTATATAAATTCCGAAGATGAGTGGCTTGCCATTGATAGCGTGAAAGGTGAACTACGCACCAAACATACAAGAAGAGTATTCTACAAGTCATTGAACTTTGTGTGCCCAGTATCTATTGCCCTTGGCAGCGGCATATCAGGTAAAATACATCATTGCCACTATGTTCCTCTTTTGGACACCATTAAGCTCCTCCTTGAAAATGAGTCAACGCCGTTAAAATCTGAGGCAAATTGTACAAATCCCTCTGCACTAAATGACATCACTGATGGGCAAGTTTTCAGGGAAAACAAACTGTTTAAAAGTGATAGCAATGTAGTCCCTGTTATGTTGTTTCAAGATGCCTTCGAAGTAGTGAACCCTCTAGGCTCTGCGAAAAAAAAACACAAAATATTGGCCGTGTATTATTCACTTGGCAATATCCCTCCCGAGTATCGATCATCAATTGAGTCATTGCAGCTTGCACTTCTTTGCAAAGAAAGTGATCTAAAGCAGTTTGGTCAAGAAAAGGTATTCAAAAGACTCATAGAAGATTTAAAATCATTAGAGGAAAGTGGTATACAGTTGAAAGATGGTCGCAGATTTAAAGGGTCCCTGGCTTGTATCATGGGTGACAACTTAGGGTCACACACCATTGGTGGGTTTGTTGAGAGTTTCACTGCACAACATTTTTGTAGGTTTTGCTTGCTGACAAGGCAGGAATTTCTCTCTGGTGCTCCTTATGCTAACGGTAAATGTAGAACTCCTGATGAGTATAATAGGTGTGTGGAACAACTCCGGCAATCTAATGAAAGTATTTATCAAGGGATCAAGTTTGACTCGCATTTCAATGCTCTCAAATATTACCATGTGTGTTCTCCTGGACTACCACCTTGCTTGGGGCATGATCTTTTCGAAGGTGTGGTAGATTACGACTTGGCGCTCTTCATAAATTACTGGGTGAAGGAAAAACAGTGGTTTACTTACCTAAACTTGAATAGGAAGTTGGAGCAGTTTAAGTTTATTGGTCCTGACATCAATAATAAACCTGCAAAAATCAACCAAAATGCTACCAGGCTTGGTGGACAAGCAGTGGAGAATTGGTGCTTGATGAAGTTGTTTCCAATTTTATTTGGTCAGGAGGTTTGTGACCCAAGTGACATTGTTTGGAAGCTGTTTTTACTGTTACGAGAAATTGTTCAGTATGTCTGTGCTCCCCAGATCACGTTCAATGAAATAGGTTACCTCAGAGTATTGATAGAAGAGTATCTCGATGGGAGGAAAAGTGTCTTTCCTTGTGTAAATCTCAGGCCCAAACATCACTTTCTCAGTCACTATCCTGAATTGATAGTCAAGCTCGGACCATTGATAAGACTGTGGACTCTTCGTTTTGAAAGCAAGCACTCATATTTCAAAAGATGTAGCCGAAATTGCCATAATTTCCTCAACATAACACATACTCTGTCAGAGAGACACCAAATGCTGCAAGCATATAACAGTGCTGGGAATCTGTTTCAATCAAGGTTCTCTCTTGAAAAAGGAACGTGTTTGAATCCTGAGATTTTCAGTCTTGAGATCAGGGCTGCCTTGCTAGAAGCAAATGTAAATACTGATTTGGCCATTTGTAGTCAAAGAATGCACGTTAGTGGTACCGAGTACAGTGCAGGGTTATTTGTAGCTTGTGAGGGCATGAAGTTTGGTTGCATACTTCTGACCATTTTGGTCTGTGACGAAGCATACCTTTTAGTAAAGCTCCACTCTGCCACCATACTTCAAGGTTTAGGAGTATATATGCTGCATCCCTCCAATAATGTAGTGTGTGTGAATATATCAAAGCTTTCGGACTATTATCCATTGACTGCATATCTAGTTCGAGGAAGACTTCTGCTCCCTCTAAAACATAACTGTTTTCACTTTTGATTTCTTACTCTGTGTAAATAATGGTGAGTAAATTTTGTTTTGGTTCAAAGAGATGCAAGGCACACCTTCAGTTGCTTGTGTATACAGCCTGCAACCATTCGTGTATATTGAATATTTTGTGACAGTGGTATAGCCTGACAGTATAGGGGTGGCATGTCCCTTCTAAATTATATAGCACTTAAAAGCAGCACTTAAAAGGGGAGGGGGGCATTTTATATGCATACATTTCACAGGCAAAAAAAAAACAAAGACACATGAATACTGTAATTGTTAATTGCATGACACACTCCTAGTACCCCTGGCATGCTCAAGAAAATGTAAGTCCTTGATTGTCTCAGCACTTGGTTGCAAAGCTGACTCTGGGATTTTGATTTTAAGGTATATATTGACAAAGCCAGCCTAAAGCAATAAGCCAGTTCACAGTTACAAGGGTGTATGTCCAGAGTGCAAATAGGCCAAGAGTACAAACAAGCCGACCGCTCATAGCGTTACTGTTACAGTTCTTACTCAAACCGTCATTACTCTTTAAACACACTTGATAATAATAAATAAAAAGTTGAAAATCAGTAATTTCTTTCCCAAAGAGGAGAACGCTATTTTTTCTAACATTCGTCCCTTGTTAGACACGCTAGAAATATTCATCGCAATCCCATATTAAGACATGCCAATCTGAACTTGTAGGCCTAGAACCCTTCACTGCACGTGTCTGATAGTACCAGGGGTCAGGGCAGTAAACCGGTGATAAACCTACACGTTTGGACAACCGGTTTAAAGTGCAATTAGAAGCATGTTTTTAACTAGTGTTCTCCAAACGGCCATTCTTTTTAATCCTGCCTTTATTTTGCCCATAATGTGCCTTGAGGGCGAAGTACAATCTTGGCCTGAGCGTTCCAGCTTGAACCATTGAATAATTGGATTGTGTCCATCTCAGAACTTGTTATGAGGCAGTATTCCCCATGACCCATGGCTGCATTGGCCTTGTTAGCTTGTGCCCCATGCCCGCTTTGATGCAACTTGACAAATGGCATGTGTGAATAGTGCGTGAAGATAAAGTAGTAGACGGACGGTATACAACATCATGGTAATGTTTGCTAAATGACGATAATATAAGCATAGCACTGCAATTTTCTCAAGCGTACTTAGCTGCTGTCATTGAGCGATAACCTACCAACGATTGCCAGTTTAAAATCTGTGTAACTATATGCGTTAAACAGTTCACCGTATGTCAAGGCAGTGCCTAGTACTACCACCTCGGTTTCAGTTTAATATTACATGAGAAACACCATTACTGTGGACAAAAATCTGACTGATGTGGAGTACCGGCAACACAACACGATGCAGATCACTGGCTCTAGACTTTAATCACTCCATTTTCAATGACGAACTTGGCAATATTTTTTCCCTTGCAATTTTGTCTAGACCCTTAAAATATTTTTGGGACCCTCAGAAGGGTTGTGACCTCTAGTTTGCTGACCACAGGTTTAAACCACTGGTGTGCAGTAGGCCTACCTGGAAACCTTGCATTATCTGTGGTATAGGAGGTACAGCACACAATTGACTAACTGACAAACATTAGTCTGAATGCTATAATTTTGTGTCATAATCACATCCATAGTATAGGCCTACAATGTATACACCATTACCACACAGTTTTATAGTTTCACAACTTAGTGTCATTGTGAAGACATGCAGAGATGATAATGCAAACTGTGCATCCTGCACTTACTACCAGCAAGCTAAAACTTTCAGGCAATGAATCACAAAGCCCGCGTCTTTATTGTTAAGTGTTGCGTTTTGCCGTAGTCCTTCACTCTTAGACAAAAGCATGAGAAACTATTTTTGTAAATTTCATTATTAGTTAGCAACTAGGCCTACATCCACTAGACAAGCCAAGCACTAGTGCTAAGGTATTTTTTTTTTTTTTTTTTAAACAAAAGTATAATTTTTGCATGCTAATAAATATTGTGTATTAGGCATGAAAAATTAGGTCGTTAGTGCTTGAGTATGATACAGATCAAGCATACGCTGCAGTCTGCAGCCTGCAGTGGAGTAGTAGCCTGCTTTAATGTGTGGCATGCATACACATGCACTCATTTGCTTGAGTGTTTTAATTTGGTTTTACTATACAGGTCAGGTAAAGCATAGTAAGTGAAAAATGGATGCATATGATTCATCCGATACTGTAAGACTTAGTCCCACTCAGTCTGCTATCAGTGATGCACTGCCATCCTTGCCACTGGCACTTGCAAATGGAGTCCTGGATCAACTTGTGGATGTTGGAGTTGAATCTGTGGGTGATCTGAGATTTGTTACGGAGGACGACCTCTCTATGCTGAAGCCTATTCAGCGCAGAAGACTCATAGATGCGTGGTCAACTGCAGGTGAAGGTAAATATACTTTACTTAAGTAATACTGGAGCCTGGTTCTCAATTAAGAAGCCAGCTCATGCTTACATTATAATAATATGATAATGATATATTGTCAAAGGTCACTATGGTACACTGGCAATATCACATGGACACAAAATGTACCGCATGAGCAGCGATTTGGTTAAAATATTGGGGGGGGGGGGGGGGAATGGGGGCTAAATAGGCTGTGATCTTGCCTGTTCCTGGTAACTCCTTATTTCTGAGCGTGCGATTTAGTTGGGTAAATGTCAGTGTTGTTCATAGTGACCCAGCAACTCTTACACTAGTCAGGGCTGTGAAATCTCTGATTTTACGCGGAATTCCGATTTTTTAACTTCGACCGAACTTACCACTTTTGCAGACTTTTTTCAAAACCTCTCTTACACCCCTGCACTAGTAGAGGTAGTGTGATGGTGATTTATGAATAAGTTGCTGCACAGGTCTACGAGTCCTGGTTTTGGTTTTCACCGTCCCCGGCTGTTCCAGGCTCCAGTGTAGTTCTAAATTTTGCTCATGACATGATTCATCCACTGCGAGGCTGCTGTGGGTTTCACTGTAAGTCTAACAGTTAGCTGAAATTCGGTTTTGTTTAAAAAAATGGGAAAATTGTGAAAAGTTGATATTTTGCCTAATTTAAGCTTGTAAACACGATAACGTCGACCCTACGTGGATGGATGAAGCTTATAATTGGTATGTGTTTTCCCATGATGAGTACATGATAGCTATTGTTTTGGGGTTGGGTCAGAGGTCAGTTTAAAACCCTTGTAAACATTAATAAGTCCAGAATGATTGTTCCTATCAAGTTGAAATTTGGTGTGTAGCAGTGGGAGGTGTAATTTTATTCTACACTCATGTAGCCTCTCCTTTCATTCAAGTTGTCACAAAAGAGGTTTTAAGATTAAAAGGAAAAATGTTTTACCTGTGCAATTTAATGGAATGGTCCTATAAGAAGGGGTGAAGCCTATTGTTGTAGTACCATAAAATTGCCCATGCAATATAATTGAACAGTCCTACATTAAGGAGTGGGGCTTATTGCTACTAATTGATAATTATATACAGTACCTCAATACCTTCAATACTGTGCAGTTTTTAATTTTATATAAAAAAAATACTATTAGCAATGAACTTGTTTTCTCCTGGTTGAATTCATTAAATTAGAAGACTTATAAAATGAATTTCAACCAGCACATACATATGTATGTACAGTGTGTACAGTACATACACTGTACTGGGTGTATATGTACGGAGTGCCATGAGTGCCAGAAGACTGTTTAAACCTAACACTAATATACACACTGTACATATACAATTGGTTGAAATAGTAGACTTTACTATAAAATGAATTTCAACCAGTACATACATGTATGTACAGTGTGTACAGTACATACACTGTAGTGGGTGTATATGTACAGTGTGTATATTAGTGTTAGGTTTAAACATAGTTTTCTGGCACACATGGCACTCCGTACATATACACCCAGTACAATAAGGGAAAGTCGGATTGAGGCCAAACTTGGACTATAGATCCGCCATATGGATAAGGTGCATGTCGAAATGCGCAATGTTTTGGCAATATTTAAGCTTCTCCTTCGACTTCGTCGCCATACGGAAAGTTAAAAATGGAAGCTGGCCTAGGGGATTAATCGTATGAACATGAAAGTTCGTGATGGCTTCGTGGAATTGCAGGTAGGCCTAGGCTATTGAATCTGCTGTGACTTTGTACATTATTTTCCACATGGTCATAATAGAATTGGACATGTACCAGTTCTGCAAAATGTCAATCAAAGACAGTTTTACCCAATCGTAACTCTGATTTGTTGTGCATACGTGCATGTCATAGTAGACTCCCAGGTGCAGCTGGATTGTGCGACAATAAACTGAGCATGCAAACATTGCACATGTGCTACGATCGAGATCTATGTGAACACTTATTGCAGTCCCTCGTACTAAGTTAGACCTAGACAGGGGCTAGGCCTATAGAAATCTATGCGGGATTATCCCGCAGAAGATTCTGGCTGTAGATGTGCAAATGACACAATTTTGAGCCTTAATTAGTGCGAATGCTGTCATGTGACACTTGCATCTTCGGGCATATTCTTGGCAGCCAGGGAAAATACAGTTTTTGGGGTAAAATACAACTTTTTGTCTCTCAAGTACAGTTTTAGCACTTGAAAAGTTGGCAGGTCTGGTAAACCCATTTAATCATTTCAGCAAATAAAAGTAATTGCGTGACCATGCCGGTTATTTTTCATGACCGCAGACAGCCCAACTCTCCAAAGGAGACATGTTTTCCTTAACTTTTGTTATTCTGGGCCTTGTTCCTCAGTTTTCAAAATTAGTTAATCACATCAATCACATAGCAATAATGAGTACAGGTCAGAGACCATAACCCATCCATATTCTCTGTAAAATTCTGCAAATGTCACCCATGTTAGATTTGGCAGAAATACAGCTAGGCTTACTGTATGTACTTGGACATTATGAAAGCCACACTGTGTCTGCAGTGGTCATTGTTCAATGAAGGCAAATCCTCTGTAAACAATTGCTTGAAAGCATTTAATTGAAAATTTATCTAAACTAGCCCAGTGCAGGGGTGCACTACATAACCTTTTTGACCACTTGGCTGTAATAATAAAGATAGAACAGGGAGGGACAGGATCATAGGTGTACGGGACCCCTGGGGGATGGGGGGGGCCGGAATTTGTTTTGCCCCAAAACTTGCCTTATCCACACTAGTCTACTGTGCAGGTGGCATGCAAAGTAAAAATTCACTCAACAGAAAATCGGCCTGGCAGTTTGCACTTATAAATTGCCAATCCATGCCAAATCTTTTGCCTAAAATGTTCTGATTTTTAGCTCAAACCAGCTATGCTGGTTGAGCTATTGTGATGGGACTGTCACTCTATCTATCCAGTGTAAATTTTTGCTTTTTCTGCTGCCAAATGTTTGTTCTTTGACAGATGTTAACCAAACTTGGAGACAATGTTCATTTACTGATGGTGCATCTTTTACCTTCTGAAGGTCAAGGTTAAAGGTCATTTAAGGTGCATAATGAGCTATTTGTAAACAAATTGGAAAAACTGCAAAATGCTACTTCTCCTTCAAAGAACAATAGATTTTCTTGAAATTGGGTTATAATGTTCTTTAGGTGGTGCTTCCTATAAATTCTACACATATTTTTGATAGATGTTCATATATAATGTCAGTAGCAATGAAACAGTAAAATCAGAGAAAAAAGTTTTATAGGCCCTCACTGGCTTAGTCTTCGATGGATGTTGACCCAACTTAGACATAATGTTCATTGACTGCTTTATCACCTTTGACCATCTGAAAGTCAAGGTCAAAGGTCACCAGAGGCTAAAGTCTGAAAACCTTGTACACAAAAGTCTGCAATGCTGTTTGAGCAGGATCAAAGTTGCACAAAGCATATCTATGGCAGTCAATGAATTACTAAGCTGTTTGGCTTTCTGGATTAAATAAAAAACACCTAACTCTGCAGGCTCTTAACATTCTTGGGACAGTCAAACTTACGCGCTGACCTAATGTTCTACAGTATTAATAACTATTTTGTGTATGGTTATTCTCATTCCAAGATACTGCTCCAGAGAATGTGCTGAGTGAGGGAGAGGAAACCGTTGACCTGGATACCTCAACACTGTCCACAGAATCGACACCAGACATACACACTCAACCTTCCAGAGACCAGTGCGCAGGAAACTGGGCTGATACGTTCGAAGTCCATTGGAGCAAGATGTCTAAAAACTTAAACAATTGCTTAAAGAAAAAGAAGAGACCAGCCCCCAGAGAAAGAAGGGAAATGATCAGAGTAATCTGTGATGACATTTTCAAACTTGATGAAAGCCCAGGACGGAAAAACTTGGTCACTGTTGCAAAAAAGGTTGTGAGTGCGTACCCTGCGAGTTTCAGGGACGACATTGGAGGTGAAGTTATTGGTGATGGCACGGCTTCTATCTTGAAGCAACTCGAAAACAGAGTAAACAATTTAAAAAGAGATGAAAGCTACCTCCCGGTTCCATCTGTTTCATCTTCAATGACTAGTACTTCCGATGAAGAAGTGACCGAACCGAAGACAAAACGCATCAAGAAGAGGGACTCGTATGGTTGCATAAACTGGCAACCGGGAGGGTTCCCTGAGGGAGAGACTGAGGCCACTCAGAAAGAGAAGATTCTTGCATTGAAGGAAATGTATGCAGCTGGTGAGAAAGACTGGGATGAAGACCTAATCACATCGCACATGCAAAGTGTGTATTTCTCAATCCGCACTTTGATTAATTCAAAGAGTGTCACTATTGAAGGTCTGTTGGAGGAATACCCCTTTCTGTCAGAAAAATTGGGTATGTTTTTGCACTTCAAGGAGCTTGTTGGAATCGATCTTCTGCCAACGCTGGAGCATTCCTTGGAGACCAAAGGGCGCCGCATCCTGCGGTACTTTCGTAAGTGTCCCACAAAGAGCATCACCATGAAAGACACTCTGAAGAACATTGAGACTATGAAGCTGGAAGCTCAGGACAATTCTGCAGAGCTGCCTGGCTTGATTTGCCTCCTGGCAAGCTACTTTGGAGAAGATGCTAGTTCTTTTTTGCATCTTTCACAGGTTGGTATGGAGAGGCATATCTGTATTCAAACTATAGGGCCTACTGGGTGTGGTTTGTTGGCATGCAGTACATTCTGTATTAAAGTACTTTTGTGGTTAGTGCAACATAAAAGGGTCAAAAGATAACATTAATCCTGCAATACAGCAAGTAATGGAACTGGAGGCTGGCCAATTGGCACGGCCTGTCATCATACCATGGATTGGTACTGCTTTTGGTGGATAACACCTGTGTACTGTATGTATGTTGCATAAATGAAGAAATTAGAAAAACGTTTATGAAAATAATTCAATAAGTAGTCCGTTTAGGCTGGGGTTAAATCAGCCTCAAAAATTCAGTAAAAACCCAGAAATTGCTTCATTAAGAATCAAATTGAATCATCTAATTCTATAGATGCAGGGTTCCCAGCCTTACCTGGAAAACCTGGAAAAGTCATGGAATTTAAATAAGATGCTTTAAATCCTGGAAAAGTCATGGAATTTGAGGCAAAATGCTTCAAAACCTGGAAAAATCATGGAATTTGATTAGCCAAAGAGACAACGTTTCATTTTATATCCAAACACGGAAGAATTGAGTGGCTATGGTGGCTTTTTAGTGTGGTTGTGTTACACGAACTAAAGCATCTCAGCACTAAAAAGCCAAAAGGGAGTAGCGCCCCTTGCCTCCAGAGCTGTTTCTCCTATTACAGTACATGATAATGTGGCCTAAGCTAACATTATTGTGTAAAAGGAGAAGTACTAAGTGTACCCCCAAATAAGAATTCCAAAAACAGCACTAAAATGATTGTCCTGCAAATTGTTTTGTATATTTTTGACTAAGTTCTTTAAGTCGGATGCAAGGATTCAACCACAATTTGCTGACAGGCTTCATTTGAAGGCTAGGGCTCACTCTGAAAACCCCAGACTGAATGGAACTTCATATGCATAACAAGTTTAGAGAATTAAAAATGTATGAATAAAATGATATGCCAAAAAAAGAAAGCCACTCTGAATTATGCAATGTCAACTTAGCAGATTCATGACACATATTGTTTTGTCAAATCTACAAGGTAAACCTGATCAAGTTGGTAAACCTTAGTTAGGGCAAGTAAATGGTAGAATATCTTAGGAAGATCTCACACTTGGTTAGCTTTCCATGGATCAAAGAATGCCAATATTGAAAGTTACAACATTGATTGTGAAAATGACCATACACATGTGTTGCTTAGTGTCTTCCTGTTGTTAGTCAATACAAGTCCTCTCCTTTTAGTCGCCTCTTATGCCATGCAGAGAAAAATACATGGCCCTTCTATACCTTAGAGGGATCCATCCTCTCTGAGCTATGAGGATGTTCCATTCTTGGCTGCTATTTATGCCTGGAAAACCACAACTACACAAACTGCACTGCACAGTATGTATTTATATCGTTACAAAATTACAAATCACATTTACTTACCCATTAATAAGGAGATATCTCTTTTTCAGGAGACCAACACAGTTGAAGAGGTGGCAGATGAAATTGGATCGCCATCACCCTGCATCGTTGTTTTTGGTAAGTGAGCATTTTTAAGCAAATCACCGGAATAATGATCAGGTCTGAGTGTGGTTTACCTTTGAAAAAATGTATCTTAATGTTCCTTTTCATGTTTTCAGAGTCAGATATATGCCAACTGACTACAAATTTGCCGACTGTCTCATGCCAAAGGCTCCAAACAGTTACTATAAAACTACAACTCTATTGTCCTCGTTAGAGGCCACGGAATAATACAGTGAATATTTGGCCCAAAGATCCATTCTCAAAATTCGGCGCTTGAGAACCCACTTGTTTTATTGCGAAAATCATGTGGACATCTTTTTTTTTTGGTAGGTCCTACACTGCTGGCAGGAAGGCATTTCGGGATTGTTGTAGACAAGGTCCCAGTCAACAACCACAAGATCAATGATTTTGCCATTTCCCTGGGGATGCTCTTTGCTAGTTTCTATGCATTCAACATAGAATATCCTGCAAAGGGTGCAGTGACCATGGAGTTCATTCAACGGTGAGTATTGCAACTGATTGTCAGGTGGAGAGTGGTAGCACTTGTTTTTCAGCTTTCTTCTATCTTAGCATTCAGCACCAAAGACATCAGACCTTCTTAGAATGTGGTTTGTGCACATAATGGACCCCCTTGCCCCATGCTGGTTGAGCTAATCTGTCAACAATTGCCTTTTTGGCCCCAGATGGTTATTCCTTGATGGATGTTGACCAAACTTGGACACAATGTTCATTGACCCTTGGACATCTTTGATCTTGTGAAAGTCAAGGTCAAAGGTCATTAAAGGGGCACAATAGGTCATTGTGTGAAAAATTACATAATGCATCTCCTACAAAGAGCATTCGGTTTCTTTGAGACTGTCATAATGTACATTGGGTGGTGCTCCTTTTAGCTTGTCCGTAAATTTTTAATGCAACGTCATATAATGCCGTTTGAGTTAAAACAGTAAAATTTGGTGAAAAGAAGTATAGGCCCCCAAACGGTCATATTTTGATGGATGTTGACCAAACTTGGCCACTGTTCATTGACCCCTGGGACATCTTTGACCTTGTGAAGGTCAAAGGTCATTAAAGGGGCACAATAGGCTCCAAAATGCATCTTCTCCTACAAATAGCATTTGATTTTCTTGAAACTTTGTCATAATGTCCCTTAGGTGGTGCTCCTTTCAGCTTGTTCGTTGATTTTGAATGGAACATCATATAATGCTGTTAAATTGAAATCGCAAATCAGCTGCTGGAAATAACTTTGGTGCACAGCCTACCCCCCCCCCCCTCCAACTCTTGCAAAAGTCATCAGTCATTTGATTACATTGTAATGCATGCTTTCCTGTTCATCCCACAGGTGCTTTGTTGGACTTAATCCGAACACCTCTGCTAAAAGTAAGCTGAAGTCTGCAGTGCATCCGAAGGTGGTCACTCTGTTGGGGCAGATGAAAGACTTCGAAAGCGAGTGGGACCTGTAGGACAGGTTGACGTGTTGGTCCTTAGTACGGTTGTACAGTTTTTCTGCAAAAGCTACTTAAGTAGGCGGTGGAATAGTAGTACGTATGTGACAAAATTATTAACGACATGACAGAGGTTCTGTGCCAGTTGCAGAATGACAAACTTGATTGAACTGCTGTTTACTCGATGTGTCTCAAAGAGATTTCACTTAGAACATTTAGGTAACTAATCTAAGTCTGTTTCATTGCCTTACTTTTTTGTTACTGTACCGGACACTCAATAGGTCTGTCTGGTTAGGTGTTATGTTTTTTTACATGTCTCATATGATCATTGTTGACAACTTGCCATCGAATAAAAATTTGTAAGCCATCGGCAAAACCATTTTCTGTACAAATTGTATGGCAATGTGACCCTTTCTTTCTTTGAAGAAAAGTTTATAGTGTTCATAGGTGGCAATATGATTCTTACTGTATTGGGTGAAATGGATGTCTGTGATTGCCTGTCATTGGGTTTCCTATCTTTTGTGCCATAGGTGCCAAAGTTTGTTCCCTGCAACCATGTCTCAGTAGTAGATTCCTTTTCCAATAGTTTGATCTAGAACATCTGTCTTCACCTTGAGGCTGGAGTTTAATCCGCATGGGGCATTGTAAATTTGTCTATCTGGAGAAATCCCTGTTTGGATCACAACAAAGACTCTAAGAATGGGGGCTGCTACCATTAATATTGGTCAGTTTGTACATGTTGCTTAGCATAAATAATGGGCATCATTTGCTAAACCAGACTGTTACAAATTTATATAGGCATAAAACCATGTCTAAATGCTAACTCTGGCCTGTTGCTTACTAACCATCCATCCTATTTTAAAGGGCTGTGGTGTTTTTTTCTGAGATGAACATAAAATAGCCTAGAATCGTTTTACACATGTATGTAAAGCAATGAATTGATTCACTCAAACAATGTGCAGTAGCAAGCGATCATATCAATGGCTTGAAGCACTTTAAATTGTGTCAGAGAGACTTGTGCTTTGCAATGGTGGCATGGTGCCCTATTTCCCCTCTTCAACCTCCCAAAAGAAATCATGGTAGTTCCTATTACCTCATTTCTGTGCTGGTTTTGGTGCTGCTCATATTTATGTTATGAAAAATGTTTCCTGGAAGTTAACAGCAGGTGTCTAAGGTCTTGTGTGACTGCACCTGCAGCCTTGGGTAGACCCCCCCACCCCCAGTTTCCTCTGAAGAAACTGGAATCTGGGTTATAAACTGGTTGCTGTCAGGGAAATCCTAATACGACATTGAGAAAACGACTTTGAAGCAATGCCAATTTTCTTTCTATGGATTTTCTTTGAGTCAGGTGATGTTCACATTTTTTAAAGGAGATTTACTGACCTGATAAATTTAAAAGTTTTCAGTTATTTGTTTATGCCAGATACTTAATAAAGAAGTTCAGTAAACTGGGTGGTATTTTAAAAACTTTAGCTTTTGATGTTAATTTTTTATTTGTTATGTGACAGTTTAATCTTTGAAAAGGTCTTTAAAAGCTCCATTACACTTCTTAAATGCAATTTGTTGTTCAAATTGCAATATTTTTCATAGAAAGCCTAAAATTTTACTCAGCTTTGTCGCCGATATCTCTTTGGAATTGAGATAGATAGTTCAAACAGTAGTTTGGCTATTTCAACAAGTTGTTATGGTCATAACTCTCGTTCTCTTCTACGGAAGAAGTTGGACACTACTAGTGCATGGTAATGGATGATTAAATATTCGCAGCAGTGTCTGATGTCCACTGTTCATGTTTTTGATTCCTTGATTTCAGTTTGAGGTATCTATAAAGTCCATGATGGATGGAAGAAGGTTGTACAACAGAGATTAAAGTTCGGAAACCTTGCTAACATGATAAGTCTAGAATGATCTGTCTGATCAAGCGTAAATTATTAAGCGTGTAGCTTTTTTTATGGGAAGAAGAGAAACCTATTGTTTCTGGGGTAATTTTTTGACCAAAAATGGGGTTTTATTTTTTTTTTTTAAACAACCAAATTTTAGCTTCTACCATGCTAACTTTTCCAGGTCTGGACAGATGAGGACATACTTGGTATGTAATTTTCCTGTGATGAGCACTTCACCCCTGTTGTTTTGGGGTTAGGTTAAACGTTATCTAGTCAACAGTCATGAAAACTTGTAAACGGAAGTCCAGAATGCTTGGTACAATCAAGTTAAAATTGATTGTATAGCTTGCTTATGGAAGAATATGCACATTAATGTTGTTGGTGTGGACTGACATTTTCAGTTAAAAGGGAAAATAGTGACATACTTCTTCATGAGTAGAACATGAACATGAATGTCAAAGGTCATCTGAGGTCAACAAAGATAAATGTAGTCAAGGAATCACTAAGCCTTTAGCTCCCTGGTTTAACTAATTGTTGTTAACAGATCTATGAGCTCCCATTTAATCATCCCTGTAACATGTAAGCCATGAAACTATGAACAGCTCATGTGACTGGAGTAAGAAGCAAAAAGTACAAAATGATCATTTTTTCATTTTTTCACATTTGCGTCGTTTTGAGTGTTAGAGGAATAAAACTTGAACTGTCATGTATATTTTTGTTTTTGTTCTCTCTTTGTAAGGTTACAGAAGTTTACAGTAACCATACTCAAAATATTTGCACCTGACGGTTAAAAGCTAAAATGGTTTTTTAAATTTACTGTGAGAATCTGTGAAATAAATACACCTGGCACGATGGAAACAATCTTTAAAATATTGACACGTGGTAATACCTGTAGAAAGGTTGAAGTGTCTTTTAAATTTACAGTGTAAAATCTTTAATATATTTAAAATCTTTAAGCTACAGCTGTAGTAGTAAAAAAGCTGAAATGGTTTGTAACTTTACAGAAACAGTCATGAAAATAATGACACCTGTCAATAAAATACTGAATTGTCTTGTAAATTTACAGTGACAAGTCTTCAGTATATGTCAAATTATGGCACCTGACAGTAAAGAGCTGTAATGGTATGTAAATTTACTGTGAAAATCTTTAAAATGAAAACACCTTGCAGTAACAAAGCTGAATTGTCATGTAAATTTACAGTGACAAATCTTCAATATACTTTTAAAAGACTTGCACCTGACAGTAAAAAAGCTGAAATGGTTTGTAAATTTACTGTGAAAATCTTTAAAAGGAAAGTAACTGACAGTAAAAAAGCTGAAATGGTTTATAAATTTACAGAAACATTCTTGAAAATAATAACATCTGGTAATAAAAAAGATGAAGCATCTTGTAAATTTACAGTGAAAAATCTTTAAAATAATAACACCTGACCGTAAACAAATAAAAGTGGTTTGTAAATTAACATTCACAATCTTTAATTTATGCATGAGATCCTGTAGAATAACACCAACGAAATGTTTTGAAATACAGAGTAAAGTTATTTTACATTTCAAATCCGCAATTCTATGTAAATTATTAGTAAAAAAAACAGTAGGTACCTGTTGAATATCACTACCTGACAGTAAATAAACGTAAAAAGTGTGTAAATTAACGTTAACAATTTACAGAATTACTGTAATTTTACAACTCCAAACAGTTTGTGCAAAAAACAGAAAGGGCTGTAAAATTATTTTACAGTAACTTTCTGTAATTTGAAAAACAAAATGGATTGTAAAATAAACAGTCTTGAAATGTAAAATTATTAAAACAGATGTTCTGTTAAATTACAGGATTTGTTTGGAAACTGCGTTACCAAAAAAAAAAAGTAATTTAACAGAATTTTTTTTAACAGTGTAGATCTGCCCTTTTATATATAATCCTACTGGGACCAAACATTTATGTCAGTCCTGTACATATACATTAATCTAAATAAATAATAGAACATAATCAATAGGGATCCCTCAAATCCCATTACAACTGAAACTATTAGAACCGAGTAACATTTACTAACTGTTGTATCGATGCGTTCAGTGACGTCAGACGTAAAGGTTCTAGAGATGAAAAGTAAACATCGATATTTTCACCAATTAAACATGTTTTTACTGAGACGGGGTGGAAGAGAGACACTGGAAGAACGATATATTAATTTCGCTTTATATGTTTTTATCTGTCTGAATATTCTCTATTTTAAAAATGAGAATGTTCATTGATTCACAAGGCAATTACTTCTACAAGGAGGACACATGGGAGGGCTACACACAGAGAAAGAAGGACAACAATAATTAGGATATAGGACGAAGGCGCTTGAGTACGAGCGTGGAAGGGAGACTTCATTTATTGTTGTTTAATGCCCCCCCCCCACCATTTCTTTCTTTTTATTTGTACCATACCTCGTCACAAGGGTTTCTGACGTTTACGTTGTATTGTACGATATACACATCCTGGACAAATACCTCCTTGTCATTGGACAAATGGAAATTTATCTTTAAATATAATTATCGTTACTTCAGTATGGGGACCTAGCTCCTCCCCCCCCCCCCATCTCTAAGGAAGTTGTTTTTAACCTTTGATATAATACTTACAAATAAGTATGCTAAAAAGAGTGTGCTATTACGATAATTAAGCAATGCATATATTTTTATGACCGATTATCTTTAATTGGGTTCAAGTTTACTGAATTAGAATAATGTCTAAAGTGCGACGTGTGATATAACATGAATTAACACTTCATTAATGCGCACACATTTATCTAAACATTTATGGTTGTATAAGGTTTCGTTTCATGTTAAGTGAATAATATAATACAACAACGGACATGGCTGCTTTAGGAACACTTGAATGTGGTTCCATATTAGATGAAAGGGTGTTGAAAGAGAGGAGTAGGGACAGTTTATAGTAAAATATGAAAAGCAGTTTTACAGCCGCAACAGAAAGTTGAACAAAATAGAAATCTTAGGATGATGAAATGGTGATGAAACTTCGTAATATCGTTACAGGGGGTTATAACGTAAACTGTGAGTCTGACAGGAAGTGGGCATTTTATGTCAATTTTTATATATTAAAGTTAGAAAATCACCAAGACTAGTTTGAAGTCTATATAGCTTTTCATAGCTTTTCGTAACATTCCATCCATGTAACCCAACATGTCTTAGTCCATAGCAACTGCAATATAATACCTATAACAATATACTATATGACTATGTGTTGTATGTTATATCAGGTAGTCGTATCTGTAAATCAGCTGAGTCTGTATTTAAGACAAATCCCTCGTCAAAGCTGACGTTTCAGTTGTACCATTGCTTATACTATTTTAGTCGCGAGGGATAATGCGATCATCAATAACGGTGTATCAAAAAGATAAAATCAGATTAAAAATTCCAAAAATTATAATCTGCAACATTTACAGCTCTTCCGTTAACTAATTATACCTTTAAGCGTTTAATTGGACAATTCTTATTGTATTGAGAAGACATTAACTATTCATATAACACCAACTATCCTGCACCTAAGCAGGTGCGTATCCAGGGGGGGGCGTTGGGGGCGCGCGCCCCAGGGTAAGAAAAAGAGGAGAGAAAAAAAGAGAAGAAAAAGGAAAAAAGAGGGGGAAAAAGAGGAGGAGGAGAGGAAGGAAGGGAAAAGAAAAAGAAGAAAGAGAGAAAAAGGAGAAAAGGAGGGAGAAGAAGAAAACGCCAAGACAACGGGAAGAGAAAGAGGAACAGTGACATCATTACAGCGCTGATCCCTATATACACAGGGTAGCCAATGACGGATCAAGGATTTCGGAAGGAGCGTGTGCCTCACCCTACCCCTCCATTTTTGACGTTTCCATTTTCCCTCTCTCACTAATGATCTATATATATACTATATATGGTCTATCATAACGCGTGTATGTGTATATACGCCTTAAACAATTGAAGAATTGTGCTATGAAACCAACTGTGGCTGGTCTCGAACTCGACCGTGTCGTCGGGAACATGACGCATTTCGGGAAGGGGGCGACCGCCCCCCCCCCCTTCGGCATGTTTCTTTATGATATCGCTAGTAATTTCAAACTAGAAAATGCTTAGATGCAACTTACAAGGCCTAGGAAGTGTCATTTCCAGCGATCTGGGAGGCATTTTCGGCAAAAATTTGCTTGTACGCTTCGCGCCAACAAATGGTCTTGGGTAGTGCCATTTCCAGCGATCTTGGAGGCATTTTCGGGCAAAATTTTGTTGTACGCTTCGCTCCAACTCATGGTGGAGCTACGCTTAGATAATTTGCCTACAGGATTCGCTCCTCCCTTGGCAAATTATTCGCTACGCGCCTGTTCGAATTTCTAAAGCAAACAGCAGATATCACATCATATCAGTGAGCATGAAAATGGCGTTCCAGGATGAACAGCCTCAAAACTGCCCGACTTGCCCGAAAAAATAACCGAAAATTTTTGCGCGTTCAACGTGTTAATGTCAATATAATATAAGCAAGCATCGGTTATTACATCGCATGTCATCATGTATCGTACGGTCCGTTAAAATTGCCCAGTATACCGTGGGATGCTAATGTAAACAACGACATGTCTCATGAAGATGTATAAAAAGCATGGAGGTCCAATTATGTCAAAACTCTCTTTTACATTAGTAATGGCGAATTAAGGGATGCACCCCCGCCTCGCAGTGGCGGAGCGTCCATACGGTCATGGGGCGGATCCCCCCCCCCCCCTGACGGACTCAAATGGACTGCTGGCGCCTTTTTCAGCTCTTTACCACTTTTTACTTATTCGCGATTATTGACTTTTTTATTGCGCTCTCATCTAGTTATTGACATTTTTCACATTTTGTTGGTGTAATTTGGCGATGACACCTTATTCTTCGTTTATCTGAAAATTAGCCAGGCCCTGAAAGGGTCATTTCCGGTGATCTAGGGAATATCTTTACTCTACTCAAAAATTGTCTGTACGCTACGCGCCAACCAGTGGTGGCGCTCCGCTTAGATAGTGTCGAAAGCGCCCTTTCAGACCATTCTCGCCCCTCCTGACCAATACCCCTAGCTCCGCCACTGCCGCCGCGCCTCCTACGCCTATGTGTGTAGTGTTCGGTTTCGGAAATATCTGCTATTTTTTTTTCATTTCCTTCAAACAAGTTTTATAATAGCCGTTATAAGAGGTTGCAATATTTGTACACCAATAAATTAACTGTGTTTGAATTTTCGAAAATTTCTGACCAACATTCTGCATCACACTTCCCTCTACTCGTGCAATTTTGACCGGTCTGTTAGGGGTTGAAGGAAATTTTTATATATTGGTTGTCCATAGATGAAATTTTGTACAACATTATGGGTATGTTTTGAAGTGAGTTTATTCACGAGAAATGTGAATTTTCAAATTCTCAACAAATACGGGGCTTAAAACCTTGAAAAGTGGGGCTGACGGGTATTGTGGGCAGCGACGTAGAATCACCTACAAAAGCAAAGACCCACAGGAGATGTGATCAGGTCGAACATGATGTGTGCCGGGTTGACAATCTTCAAAAAGGTTATGGATGGAAAAAAAAAAACTATTAGGAAATACTTGCTTCTCAGGCAAAAAGTGTACATCTGGTTGGTCATTTCAAGCCCGAGAAGTGCCGTTTCCGGTGATCTGGGGGGTATCAAAATAAGAAATTTTCTTGTACGCTGCGCGCCAACCGATGGTGGCGCTCCGCTTAGATAGTAATTCGCGCCCCCCCCCCCGGGTTTGAAAATCCTGGATACGCGCCTGCTAAGGGTATTTTATATAAAGCCAATAGAACTGTTCACAATCCTAATATCTTGCCGAAAAATGGAATAAAGCCATTCAGAAATAATTCCTTTGCTTTGCTGTAAAGTTTATTCAAACAGAGTGACTTTAACCCTTTTCTTTATTTATAGTAACATCGGTTTTCAAGTATTTATTAAACTTTTACCTTTCTTTTTTACGGTCATATTGATGTTCATATTGTTGTATTTCGTAGTCTTTGGTTCTCATCTATCTATACTAGTGATAACGGTAACGAAATTAAACATATATCTTGCGTTTGAAATAGATTCGAGTTAAAAGGATTGTCTGGTGGCCCAAAGAAGTTACCTTAAAAAATAGTAAATAATTTTCCAAACATGTTGTCAAAGTATGAGAACGCTACTGTTGCGTTTGACAGAGAAACGATTTTTTAATCGTTATGGATAGACATTTCAAATATGATTTGAACAGTACAATACGTGACGTCAGCTCTGCCATAGCAGATTGCGTCATAACCCACCCTCCGCACAGTACCTATACGGTAATCACAACAAAAACAGCGTTTGTATACAGATAAATTTCTTCCTTAATTTCCGGTGAAATTTCTTAAAAATTAGATATGTTTTCAAAAACTCCTTAAGCCGCCATGTACTTGAGCGGTGGTTCCGTGGTCTTTGAGTAACAGAAGGTAAATTTTAACAGCAGACTCTGAGTTGTTCAGGCTATACATCGCGCTATCCAGCTCTAACGCGAAAAATGTTCGCATGTAGGCTGTACTAAACGTTGACAATCGGACAGTTCTGCGAAGCCTAAGCTTCTCAGTGCTATATTCTGCTCTGACAACGATTCGATCAATTTCTTCAATAATTTCCGGTGAAATTTCTTATAAATTAGATATGATTTAAAAAACTCCTTAAGCCGCGATATATGTAGTAGATCGGTGGTTTCGTGGTCTTTGTGGAACACAAGATAAGTTTTAACAGCAGGCTCTTCGTTGTTTATACATCGCGGTATCCAGCTCCAGCGCGAAGAATGTTCGCGTGTATAGGCTACTCCTAACGTTTACAATCGGACAGTTCTGCGATGACATCGATCCCGCCAAGTTTCATCTTTCGGTTTAACGAATACTTTACAAGGTTCCTTTTACTGTTAATTTGATCCGTGAATTTTATTTCAGCGATTTCGAAGAACAGTTTTTGAACTGTGGTTTGAGTGTGAGTGTACTATGTGTAAGGCTATACAAGTACACCAACTGAGCATCGTAGTATATACGTTCGCGAGTATGTACGTTATATATATGAGGCAATCCAATGTGTTTACACGTGAGTTAATTTGCTGCGGAATTGGGAGTGCTAACTTCAAGTCGCCTGTTTTGCCTATCTGCAAGCACTACGTCAATCACCATATTGAAGCGTTCGAACAAACGGTACTTTTGGTGAGAAACTGGTGAATTTGAAAACCAGATTTCTACAAGAAGAAAACGTCCAATGGGGACAATTTTTACATGGTTAGAAAGAGAAAAATAATAACTGCAAGGACAATGTATCAAAATCTTCCACCAGACAATTCCTTTAAATATTTCTCACGGAAGCTGTTAGTGTTCATGTTATTTGTACAGCTGTATAGCAATATTATAGTAGGAACTATGAATCTGACCGCTTTTAATTAGCCTCAGCAGGCGATGAGAATAGAAAAAAAAACTTCATTCCCAATTCTTACATGTATAAGAAGGTGAAAGTAGTATGTACATAGGTTATGACATATATGTATAGGTCTGATTATATTCCGATGCTGGTTTAAAGGCAACCAGATTTCACATGGGTTCAAGCATCTATCAAAGTTATAATAATTTATCAAACTGAGGAAAACTATTAAGTGCTATTTGATGGCGATTAAGTTGATACTGTAGACAAAAACAGCTATGTTAATGTTACATTCGTTAAGTTATTCTTGTCATCCAACTATTGCTGTAAACGGATCATCCAGCTTCTCCAAAGGAGAGTCTACTGCAGAGTCTACTGCAAATCAAAGATGCTTGTTAGAAAATGCAGAAAGTAATAAACGGCAAAGGCGTAGAATCTTTATATCCGTGACACAGTATCTTGGAAACATTCAAATTCATGTGGGAGATCTTTTGAACAATGTGTACGTATGCAGCTTCACAATTACGTTTCCAATTCTTTGGTTACCATAGTATCTAGACAACAGAACGAAGCAGTAGTATAATTGCCTCACATTCTAACTGGTATTATGGTCGTGTTGTGTGAATGTGCGTGGAAAGTAATTTAATCACAGCTCAACCGAAACATAGGTAATGATTTACTCCACACAGCAAATCTGGTGCCACTAAAATTATATATTTGCAAGATCTTTTTTCTACAGTTTATTCCAAATCACTATTATAATATTTTCACAATTTACAAAATAGTCTTCAATTTTCGTTCATTTTATCAAAAAACGTTTCACCTCTTCCTTCATTTATATCAATCGCCAAAATGTCCAGCATGTGCACTTTGGATTACCGTGAGTCTGATATTTACAAGCAATTTCGTTTATATATGCACTCCAAACACAAATGATAGGCAATAAAAACAGTTTCTGATATGATTTTAAAACCATGCAAAGAACAAAGTTACACCGCGCTGCTTTGTATCGGTCACCATCCGCCACATTACTATACTCCATCCTCATTTCTGACCTAAAAACTACAGGTATTAAATGTCTTATATACAGGAACATTTACCTTGATAAATTTGAGGTAATAATAAGTAAGATTAAGAAGAAGAAAGAGTAGCAAAAGTGGACTTTTACAATTTCTGTACTTTGTGCTGTTTTTGTTACAATCTGCTGGTATGTAAACTTGACTGTGAAAAGAATTAGAAGGACTTAAAGACATAATGTTACTTCAGTCCACCAGGGATGATTAAATGAGGATTTTTAACAAAAAAATATCCACGACACTAAATGTGTGGGACACAAATTGTCTAAATCTAGATCAACGACAAATAATTCACTGATTTGGAGCAGTCACGTGATTGTGACAACACATCTAGATATCTTAGTTATTTACAGGGTATCCAATAAGTCTGCGAATATTTCACGGTTTGGTCAATGAACAACCTATGAAGTAATAGGCAGCTTATGTTAATGGAAGACCAGATTCTCCTAACACCAGAGAAAACGAAAATATTACTATAACCAGTGAAACCAGGGAGCCTGCTACAAAGACAAATATGCAAGTGCAGCTACCGTAAGCTACATGGTCGGCTAGGTGGACTGTTTTACGACTGTTGTATGTGCCATGATGAAAATTACGGTGACATTAAATGAACATAAACAAGAACGGTGCAACATGATTGACAACATTGTACGGTTTCATTTTTTTTTTCATATTTATTATTTGATTACAATATTTGTTAATGTCATTCATTTTCACTATAGCTAAGTTTTGTTTCAGAAGAATAATACCAATGTTTCACGAGGATGTATAGTGGTATGTTGGAATCATTAAGCAGTGTCGGTTATGTCAATTATGTTGTCTCAAAGTCATACACGCTACTAGTGTTCTACTAAATGTTGAAATGATATGTTCGGTTGTTAATAATCATACCAATGTTCATGATTTACTTACAGAATGTTATTACAAAAATATATTTTCAAGATTTGTATTGCTGTTCACTTCCAGATATTTAACATTTTTTTCTACGTTTGGATTAACGTGATACAAAAGTTTACGTCAGTTTTTCCTGTATTATTTGGCGCCCTCAACTTTCCACCCAATCCTAGACACTAGTGATAAGCAATGAATGAGGCTGGAAGGTCCAGGTGTGGCAATATAATATCCTTAACAATTGAAGATAATTATCAAGATACAATAAACAATTAGCCGATGACAAATTATGAATATTTAAATCAGATTACTGCAGTTACCAACTATACCGTAGTTGAAACTACTCAACTTCAATCCCAACCACCCCCCCCCCCCACCCCGGTTCCTGACTCTTTCAAAATCGTCTAATCTGTGTATGTTTGTGTCTGTTCAAAACACGATGGAAATAATACGAATATCTGTCTTATATTCATATTATATCAAGTGATTGCATATGTTTGGTAACCATGGTATCGGTACAACAGGGCGGGTTAGTAGAACTGCACTTATTACTACAGAGTTTCTTTCTATTTTATAATTTATTCCCATTTATCACGAATGCAATAATCACCACTCCCCCTTCCCTCCCCTTAGAAATAAAGGGGAAAAAAGAGTATTAGATCGGAACACTTGCAATGTCTTTAATGGAAATAGCTCCTCGTATACCTTGATATATACAAATGTCCAAGATCATGGCAAGCATTACCATTCAGAAGAATATACTAGAGTTTATTGGTTTCAAATACAAACCAGACCCGTCAATTTCATTATATCTAAGCCTGCTAGACCCATACACTTATGTCAGCTACGTATACACTAATATGGATAAATAAGAATTTAAGCAAGTGATCCCTTAAATGCCCTGAAGAATTTTGAGAAGCAAAGTTATTTATTAGCAAGATTTAATTCCAAAGGAAGAATACTATGATGGATATTTGTGTTGTTTCTTCTACAATCTGCTGGTAACAAACTTGGCCGTAAAAGGAAAGATAAGGACCTTGAAAACAAAATGTTACTTTATTTCACCAAAATCACACCAAGTTAGATGAGAGCAGTCAGGGATTTAAACAAACAAATAAAACATGACAATTAATTTGTGGGACACAATATTGTCTGAATTTGATTAAACGATAAATAACTCACTAGTAAGTATAGCAGTCATTGGTTGTAACAACATAACTACATATCTTAATTAGTTGCAGGGCTATCTAGTTATAAGTGCATATTATATGGATTGTTCAAAGATATAACCTATAACGTAACATGAAGCTTTATTTAATTTTATTTAAACGTCTTCCCAGTGACTTAATTCTCAACTTTATTTGAGTTGAACATTACAAAAGTATAGAAACCAAGTTAACATACATTTTTAGAGCCAAATTTGCCATACATCTGTTCCTATTACTAACTTCCAAATTTCCCCCATCACCATTCTGTGCATTTGACCACTCGCAAAATAACATAGAAATCGTTAAATTTAATTTGATTACCCTATTACTTGATTAAGACCATCAATTTAAAGTATTAAATCTATCAGTGTTAAATCATAAATGGAAGACCCACGTCTCACACCAACAGAAACAACTTAAAACATATCAATGTCCATGTCTATTTGAAACCAAGGAACTGGTACAGTAAGATACAGGGTCAGTTAAACGGTCTGTTACAACGTAAATCATGAGAATGGCTGTAAGCACAACAGTAAGTACGTAAAAATAATAAGTACGTACGTAATATAATCACGTCCGTACGTGATAACTATTACGTGCGTACGTATTAATTATCACGTACGTACGTAATACATACCACATATATATACGTACGTAATAAATATCACGTTCGTACGTGATATTATTACGTGCGTAAGTAGTATCATTACGTACGCACGTGATAAGTAATGCGTACGCACGAATTATTATTACGTACGTACGTTATACTTTTTTTTACCATGTCCTCTCTAGAGCTTCGTACTTTTACCACCCCTCAAAATAATACGACGGTATATGCAAAATGATTGGCATATACGTAACAAACATGTCAAAAAGTAAACCTTGTATATTTATCTTTACAATAATAGTAATACTATCTAACTGATAATCTCACTGATATGGAAGTTGTACGAGTGTTTCAAAATAGAACAATACATTGGACGGACTGAATAAGATTCATGAAACAATCGTCGCATATCAAGAGCCTCCCTTCCCCCACACATTCCCTGTTCTAGTCTCTCAATTTTCTCTTCTTTCTTACACGGCGATCTGAATTCCGTTTTCTCTGAATGTCGCGAAATATTACGTTGCATCTTTACAAACTTAAACTATGTTAAACTATGTTTACATACAGTGACGGCTGTTTCGAAATGAGTTTTAGAAAACACAATCAGAGTGATTTTGTCCATATACTTTAATCTTACTGAACTATTCGAATAATCTCTATTAGTGTTTAATAATAGAGTATTGTAGTATATAGCTGGATTTCAATCCTGATTTAATTAAAAGTTAGCATGTGTGTCTCGTTTCTGCAAGCCAGTATTGTGCTTTGATATATCTTGAATAATAAAACAAATTTATGGTTGGGTAATAAGGGACACACGGGGTGACATTCAGGTAGAAAAGGCAACAATAATAAAAGAAATCTGACCAACGTTTGGGAGCAGGAGCAAGAAGATGTCTGTAATTGTCTGTTGTTTTAACTTATATCTGTTTATCACAATCTAATTCAAATGCTACCATCAACTAAGTGCATTTTACTGATTATGTTGTCACTATTATTTATTTTATATTTACTGGTAAAGTAATACAAAGGGCAGCTTAGCTCATATAAACTGACCAGAATGCATTATGAGCAATAGCTGTAAGAAATGTGTACAATCGCTTACCTGCCATAGACCGGTCTGTAGATTCAGGCGACGAGAACTAGCACCTCGATAGTTCCATACTGATGAATAAAACAAACGAAATTGATGAAAATGCAAGTGCAATTTAAATATTTTTTTCTTTTGAGGGGGGGGGGGCTGTAATGAAATATTAAACATTATATTCACCGGATTTATGTTGGCCCTCGATGATACCCTCATATCAGCTGATAAATCAATCTGGTTGATTCCTTAAGTTTGATCGTATCAGTTTTACTATTATATCATCTCAGTAATATATATGATCAGTTAACAATCCTTATATCTCAGTAAGATTACCGATCAGTTTACTATCATTATCATCTCGGTTTTATACCTGATCAGTTTACAACCATTATCCTCTTAGTTATATAACCAATCAGGTTAGAATTGTTGTCATCTCAATAGCATAACTGATCAGTTGTGCACTTATCCCACATAACACATGTGAAACAACTCAAATAGGAGTGAATATTGAACTAAATTAAGAAAACAAATCATAGTCGAGTATTCGATGTTCAGATCAAGCATAATCATCCATGAGGGGATGAACTGATCAGAGAACACTAAACATCAGTGACGTCATCACAGATCATGAAAGCCAATAATCTAAATGTTGATCATAAGAAAATATAGTATTTGGATTTATGGAGCTACAAGCCTAGGCAAATCATCGTCATAATCACGTGATCACAATTCCAATGTCCTGAGAGTATTTCAGTTGTGTAAACTAAGGTGTATATTTCTTGTTTCCAGTCACTTTCTTAGGTATGTTTGTTTTCAACTGTATTAAGACTAAATACATAAATCTCTCTACTAGTACCTTATATGGAGGAGGAAGGTATGTATAATCTAACATCGTGTTATTATAACTTGACATGCACAATTGTAACATTGAACAATAACGCTGTCCAAATTTCTGATTAGTTCTAAGAAACCTACATTAAAGTCTGTTATCAACAGAAGTGTAAATGGAGACAAATAACACTTACGTGTAAACACATATTAATGAAGATACCATATCAATATAAATTATTTTTTGTGTCGTGGTTTGTCTTTCAGATCATCAATAAGGCCGTGACAAAACTACAACACGAACTAAACAGAAAAATCAGCAGCAATTGTTTACAATTACTATAATTGCTGAGTTGAAATAGAACAGACCATTGTAACGTCCCTTTGTTTCTGTTTGTTTACTTCTTCTGATTACGAAATTCGAATGCAAGCCTAGGCTATCGTAGCGGATCTTACAAAGATATCATAATTGCAGTGCACTCTATTAATAACCGGCCGTTTACCTGTCCAGAACTACCCACCTGCTGTAACTAAAAGCAGGTCCCTAGTTTTACGGTTATGATTCAGTAACAATTCTGAGGACGATATGACAAATGCTCATATCCACTTAAATCAAGAAACATGTATCTAGTTTGATTAACCACGATAACTTCTTTTTAATTATAGACTACCATGGCCTACAGCATAGATGCATCCATGGCCGTTTGCTTGATCCAAGCGAAGGATGGATACTTTCTCTTGAGCATCATATTTATTTAATGAGTAAGAACATTGAACATTCAATAAAAAAGACATAATTGATATTTTTTGGAATTTACTCGTTGACCGATGAAGAAGACTAATTGAATTGTATATCTACTCTGAATTGCTCTCTTAACTACTACTTGCAAGGTCAATGGATACTCTTAGAAACACAGTAAGCTGCCTTACTCAAACATATTGAATCTGTTTACAACATTTTAGCATCTCAGCGAAATTCAAAGCAATTTTAAGTTCAATCTGCAACATATACTACGCGTTATAGGGAGTAAAGATATATACATCGTTACCTCATCAGGTATATAATACAGATGTGAAACTGTATCGAATCGATAAACAATATGTTTATTGATAGTGTAACGTAACTTCCCTGTCTGGTGGGGCAGTCTATTATGATGGGGTCGGCGAAAGAGAGTCTCGACAAAAGGATGACAATGGAGAAGATGCTACAGTGCTCGTGGCACAGTGGTATCGTTTATTCAGACTTCCGTCTCCTTACTAGGTTCATTAAATGTTCTTACACTTATCCTTGATTACGCTGAACGTAACTGTTAACGCAATTCATCAACGCAGCGTAGAACACGGCTCTAAACGCAACGCCCAACGAAACGTCCAACGCGGCGCCACACGCAGCGTATAACGCAACGTACAACGCGGCGCCCAACGCAGCGCAGGACGTAATGTATAACGCGGCGCTAAACGCAACGCCAAACGCAACGGCCGACGCGGCGCCACTCGCAGCGTAAAACGCAACGTATAACGCGGCGATAAACGGAACGCCAAACGCAGCGTCTAAATATGAAATCAGATTCAAAGCTAAAGATTTAACTTAACGGTGTCTGCAATGCCGTTAATCGATGTAAATATACTTAGAACCAATCGATGGACTTAATGGCAGTAATGTATCTTTCTGATAGCTGACCTAGGCTATTCACTAATGTTCCTACTTACGGACTAACTGAAATATATCCAATCACAGCAGAACACTGATCTCTACTAAAGTACACACATTGTCAAGCAGTTCAGAGCGCTACTAAATAACGTAAAATGATAACAGTCGGTCAATAAAGTTGCTCCTAAATAACTGGGCGTAATCTCCCTCAGTGCAATAGCACAGTTTGCTAACAATTTATACAACTCACAAATGTATTCAATAATATTCTGAGCGCTTACAATATCTACGAACAGTTATACACGGTGCCGTGGTATTAGAAACCTACCTACTTGGATAATAGTAAATGATATGATAACGTACCGTACGTAGACGTCTTGAGAGATTTTGTCAAAGAGTCCCACGCTGCACGCACCATCAGTTCCTTTTATACTCAGTGCAATAGCGCAGTTTGCTAACAATTTATACAACTCACAAATGTATTCAGTAATATTCTGAGCGCTTACAATATCTACGAACAGTTATACACGGTGCCGTGGTATTAGAAACCTACCTACTTGGATAATAGTAAATGATATGATAACGTACCGTACGTAGACGTCTTGAGAGATTTTGTCAAATAGTCCCACGCTGCACGCACCATCAGTTCCTTTTATACTCAGTGCAATAGCGCAGTTTGCTAACAATTTATACAACTCACAAATGTATTCAATAATATTCTGAGCGCTTACAATATCTACGAACAGTTATACACGGTGCCGTGGTATTAGAAACCTACCTACTTGGATAATAGTAAATGATATGATAACGTACCGTACGTAGACGTCTTGAGAGATTTTGTCAAAGAGTCCCACGCTGCACGCACCATCAGTTCCTTTTATACTGAAACAATGGCTTAAATTTACGCGCACGAGAATGTTCTACTTCAAAGTACACCGCCTCAGAGTTGCGGTCACCAGTCTTCCGGGGACCGAAAGGCCACAATTGCTTACGTCTTAGTAAACAACTTAGGAGGATAACGGGGATTTCCCGGCAAAGAAATATAACATTACTTAAACAGCTTAAAGAATAACTTTCAAAGTTTCAATACTACGCAAGTTCGGTTACAATAGCTTGAAAATGTAACTAATACTTATCAGATCCAAAATAAAGCCTTTTTTATGCATTTCGTTTTGCAGATTTACAGACCCCCAAAAAATGTAAATTAGATATTTTATTTTGATTGTTTAATGTTATCAAAGGGTGCGATGCGAGATCCCCAGAAGCTGCAGAATTTTGAGAAATAGTTGTCAGGAAGAAGCTTAACCTCAACTTTATACAGAACGTTTCTCAGAGCCCAGTAGCGGGTCGAGGGGCTAACGCCCAGTGAAAAAGCAGCATTTTTAATATTTCTTGTTCTCTCATAGCGAGTCCAACCACAACAACTACGTGTACATAAGATAGAGGAATTACATTCTCTGGAAAATATTTGAAGCACTGGTTGGTTCCACGAGGGGAAGCCCCTCGGAAACCACATGTTATAAATAAATGATATTTCTCTAGAATGTATTGCAAGCAGGCTGGTGGGGATCCGTTGGACTTACGCTGCAGCGTTTTGCAGATATATTGAAGTAATTGTGAAACACTGAAATCTATTTATGAGAAGTGCTCAATTTTCAGCGGATTGAAGTGCAAGGCCCTGGTGAAGGGGTGGGGCCGAGCATCAGGAATCTGCTGCATTTTATTTACCTAATATTATCCAAATTTGGGGAAATATAGACGTAAGGGAATAACAGACAGGCCGATTCTGTTTTCCTTTCTTCGTTTTTGTATTATAACTCTTACTTTCTTAAGTGTACGACCATGAAAAATTTATCTTCAATTGGTCAACCGACTTGGCATCAATTTGAGACCGAGCGGTGTGACACCCATACCACTGTTTGTATACTTATGAGGTCGCGTTCTCAAATAATAATAGTAAAATTCTACTTTCCTGTTTCCAAGTACAGCGTTAGTGTAAGCAAAGAACTCTTTCAGTATCATATTAGTCTCACTAGACGTTCACTCTTAACTTTACGATTTACAAATATGTCCATATGATAAGGAAAATATTTAATTAAATGTCTACTGATAATTTAACACAGTTTCTGCTTGGTTGCCATGACAACTATATGTGAAACAAAAGAAATAGGTGCCCGTTCTGGAACAGTTAATGGGTGACACACTATTGCATACCTCAGTACTTTAATTCCTCTATAGAATATGGTTTTAAATTCATATATAATTCTAAATGCTTTCCTTCATATCATTACCCACTTTTTATTTATACTAAAATTTATTCAGGCAAATCATGTATGGATGTTAGTTTCCCCAATACATATAAATTTTACTCTTGTCAAGCGCACATCGCGGGGGTGATGGGATGTCTCCATCCCCCCCCCCAAAAAAAAAAGAAACGCTACCACGTATTTCCAACTAAATCAGCGTAGTTATAGCACAGTGTAGTGTTTCGACTTAGACATTGGACATAGTTAAAGTCAAACTACACCTCAGAGGTATTATTTGCAGTATAAACTTCCCCTTTTTCTGGGGAAGCACCACAGACCCCCCCCCCCCCCTCCTCTCCATATATGATGTCGGCTTTGACGACCCTCTGTTCCTGTAAACCACTGCAGAACGAGTGTCTTCTCTGTGCATTTATAAAGTCTTCATGGTAATGTTGTCCATCAGAATATTTTGAGTACGGTTCATCTAGTACCAACATTTCCGACACATGTTTGGTCTCTTTTTTGTTTTCCTTTTTGTTTTAAACACTTTGCAGCAATTTCAGAGAAACAAAAACTTCGTTTGCAGAAATTGCAAAAGAATTATGTTACACTTTGCGGCGTTATTTTGCAATTCAGATTGTAAGAATGGTTTTAAGCGGAGGTGTGGATTTGTTTAAATGTGTGTGTTTGTGCGGGGGGGGGGGGTGGAAGGGGGTTGATAGACTCCTATAGGGGCACAGCATTACTTCAAAACCTTACACAATAATTGCCGCTGTGTAATTAAGTTTCCCAAAGTGTGTGATACCACTTCCTTTCAGAAAGAGATTTAAAGCATCAGTTGATTTGATTGCTACTCTCAAAAACATCTTATAGGGCAGTGATCTCGAAACATGGACATGTAAGGTATAAGACTTATCTCTTACATCAACCAAGCTTAGCAATATGAAGTGTTGTTACATTTCTATTATTCGATTTGTTGTTTACTGTCACAAGACTCTGTTGTGAGTGTCTTCTTCATTTAAAATGGCAATCATGTGTTGCTGATCCATAACTCTCTTGTATGTGAATCAACAACACTTTACATGTCAACAGAAATTCACATAGTTGGCTGGTTAGTAAAGCCTTTAAATAAATGTAAGAAATTTGAAATTTGTCTGATATGACGTCATTGTGACAATACCTTTCAAGTTTCTTGACTTCACGGATGATGGAATGGATCCAACCGGAATAGTGTCTGGTAGATCGTACCGCCTAAACCTATGGAGAGAAGTAGAGTAATCATCGTGTAAGATGTTGAAGACGTAGAGGAATGTCCTCCTAGTCAGGTTTATTGTTTATCAAATTAATGAAGGTAACAAAGTAAACAGCAAATAACAAGGAAATAAATCAAATCTGATTGATCATTCTGATCGGAATTAATTATAATCACAAGTCTTGTGTTTCAACGATCCCACGAAAAATAAATAAGAATGGATCATAGAATTGAAGTAGGGAGAATGACGTCATGCGACATATACTGAAGCCACCCATCCGACTGATGGCGCTTTGCTTGTACGGCAAGAAATTATCGGCGCGTAATACAAACACTACGTCTTTGACATAACTAAAGTGATAAAGTGTAATGGCGGGATGACAAACCTGTAAACACTTGTACTGAAACGGAGAAAGAATGGAATGGAGAGGGGTATAGGAGGGTCGAGGACATAGCAGCATTCTTTACTGGGCTAAACACCGGGTGATTTTAGTAAAAAAGTAAACACAAATTGTTGCAATTACATGAACAAGGCAGATATACCAAGATTCCTTATTATTTAAGTATTTATTCATTATCACATTTGTTTGTGGAGTTGATAAGAATTTCCTTAACCAGTACACAATCGAATCTTCCTATTCAACGATGTTCTCCATGAAGAACTCCATGTGTCCCATATATCAGACTTCTTTCATACCAAGGCATTGCTACAACTTCCTGTTTATATTTTATTAAGAACTACGCCAACGCGATCTTCGTTGATTCGCAAAAGAACTGTTTCATCAGGGAGTTGTTATGGTTTCATGGAAGCACAAACACTGAGGGGCAGTGGAGCATGTGACTTTGATTTAACGCAAGAAACCACTAACCTCTGAAATTATGTTAAACCTCTCAAAAGGAATACTGTGTGCGTTAAAATATTTGAATGTTTTCAACAAAAAGTTTCTTTATACCGGTACTTTTGAACTGCATGTTTTATCATTATTATTATTTTTTATAGCAATGTTTTAGACATGACAGCACTTGTTACAAAGAAACAACAACAAGAGAGCACTTTTAATTACGAAGTCGCAACTAGTAATTTCCATTAAAAAACGGAGGCCACATTCAAGGGTTATCGGGATAGTGGCAACGTATGTGCCCAATCAATCCCCCACCCCTACCCCACCCACCCCTCTTTCATGGCTCCGTTGCCCCTGACACGGTAAATGGACAGTGTCATCGCAAACATTTGCAGAAGTCTACACTAAGTGTCTCTATACTGGTGACTTAACCTACAAGCAAATAGACCAAAAATATAGGGATTGTGGTGTGACATGTGGGGATTTTACAACACTCGTTTTACCTCTTTTTCAGCAATCCGATATTTTTTGGTCATATCGTTTAAAATTGTATTATTTTCTGGCAATAACCATTATAGATCGACCACACACAGATCTGGCATGGGGCCGATATGAATTAACCGGGCTGGTGGTAGGGGTATAGGGAGGGTGTCAAACCTTGAACCGTTGTGTTAGCATATTTTTATTCATTATGATTGCTAAGAGTTTGGTAAAATACAAAAATGTTGTTAAAGGAAAAATTCGTTACAATATGCAGCATTGTTACGAACGCAGGATTCTGCGTCCGGGACGCAATGTTTTGGCCAGGGACGCAAAGTCTCCAAATTGCTTGCGTCCTGTGGACGCAAACTTTTTTTTTGAGAAACAAACCCCAAGTATACACACTCACAATAAGGTCAACGGAAAACATAACAAAACTGTCAAAACACATTTTGGAATGAACATTATTTCTTTTCAAAACCACAACTTCTTCTGACAAGAAGCAAAAGTTCCCCTACTCCAACAGATCATTGAATTTATTTGAAAATAAATATATCATAACAATCAACCGCAAGGTACAGGGTTAACAACACCCCATTACGGAGATTTTCATGCTGAAAATAGCAAATGATGCTTTTCCAAATTTCCCGTGATTTGATTGGTTATAAGTCCCCATCCATTGTCTGTGAAAATTCTTGCACATGTAATGCTCAGTGAACACGGAGTATGTTGTTTAACAACAATTACTTGCAACTTACTTTCCCCTGTACAGAGATTGTGAAGTCTTTTGCGGTATAGGCTATCATGTTTGTGCACTCCAATATCATAACGTTAGGCCTTGTCACATACAGTACGTATACCTTTTGACAACGATCGAAGAGGCTTCGTAATATTTGAATCATTGTTTTGATCAGAAAATGTTAATGAGTGGAGACAATCTATGCATTTTGTGGGAAGCTAACTTCTCTGATCCTGAACAGGATATTTCAGCTCACAGTATGTTTCTTCTCTCTGTATTAACAGTTGCTAATGTACCCTGTAAAATGTGCATTCTAACCATCAATAGTTTCTGTTGCAACAATTTTTCGCAGTCCAATTAACCTAGTGCTTCAGTAAATGTTATTTTGGCGCAACATTCGTGTGTAAACTACTGTACTTTAGAACATCGAACTGATTTTTTTTTAAATCTACATTGCGTAAAAAATTATTCACATAGACCTACTGTAATTTTCGTGTAGATGATTGCTTGCAAAAAGCCAGCATAAATGTTGGATCAGATTTTAAGGATTTGCGCATGTGTAGTTGAAAATGAAGCTCGAACCGGCATGTACATTCAGTAGTACAGTGAACTGGAATTTAGCGAGAGATATGCACACTGTAGGTACTGGGATTTTTGAAGAGTTGTTGGAATCGCTGCAAGGTCAAAGCACGGATCTACTACGGAGTTGGCGAGTAGGGAAGTAGAAGGACGTATGAAGGAGGGGGGACTGGGGGTAAAAATGGGGTTGAAACGGCAGGGTGGTCGAAAGGAGGGGCGCCCCGGCCGCGAAATTTTTTTCCCAAACAGGTTTGCAAATGTGCGTAAATAGTCGTTCATGATTGGTCGGAAAAGTTACGTCATCACCATAGAAACCTTCACTTCGAGGTTCTGCATCCATTTGTTGCAACGAAGATATACCCGTTCAAAATTACCCGAAGCTTTCCGTACATATATTTAGATATGTTTGGAATTGGTTTAGACATATTTAGCACACTAGTATTGTATGATTTACTTTGATCGAAGTTCTCTGTGAAGGCATTTATCGATAACTTCGCACAGTGAAAGTTTCGTACAGGGTACATCACACATGCGCTGTAGGCCTATATGTATTATAACTCTGTACACAGTGCAGTGACGGAAATATATCATACTATACACTCTACTGTTTTGCGTATATTTACTCAAGACTCGCGTCGTGAAGTTGCTTTTAGTGTAGGCCTACCCATTCCACGAAACGAATTCTGATTTCAATAGAACGGCTCACGAATCGTGGATAACGTAAACACGAACCAAATAGAAGGTAGCGTATGTATCATAAGTGAGGTCAACATGTAATCCAAGCATTAAACTCTGTACACAGTGCAGTGACGGAAATCTATCACACTATACTGTTTTGCGTATATTCACTCAAGACTCGCGTCGTGAAGTTGCTTTTAGTGTAGGCCTACCCATTCCACGAAACGAATTCTGATTTCAATAGAACGGCTCACGAATCGTGGATAACGTAAACACGAACCAAATAGAAGGTAGCGTATGTATCATAAGTGAGGTCAACATGTAATCCAAGCATTAAAAGTAAAGTTAGGACGTTTGAAGGGAAACCCCTTAACTAGACTCAATCAAGTGTCAGTGTGTAACCCAGTATATATGTCTTCGAACTTCCAAGCGATGGCTATTATTTATGCTGACGTCACGAGCAATCTGATTGGCTGAAAACTCCGTAATTGCAAACCTATTTGGGAAAAAAAAATTCGCGCCCCGGCCGCCCCTGAAAAATAGCAAAGTTAAGGCACTGAGCATTTCTGCCCTACTGTATACTGTGTATAACTTTCACAAAGTATAGGCTGTGATACTACACTAGTATTAGTACAGTAGGTCATACAGTAAACGTAATTGGTTTTCGATTGGGACGCAAGCATTTTTTACGGGACGCAAACTTTTTCAGGGGCTTGCGTCCCTGGGACGCAAACTTTTTTCACTAATAACATTACTGAATATGGCGACTCATCAAGCTTAGCTGTTTTTCAGTCTCAACTAAACCAAATGCCGAAACCTTAATACTTAAACCAGTACGTATTCTGTAAATAGAATATTTGACAGCCCTGCTGTTATATACTGTGCATATACAAACCTATTGTCTGTAAGAGTCCTTACTGAAGCAAGTTGAGCTTAGCGAGCATAAAATGACATTATCTGGATTAACCGGTAACATATATAGTGTATAATATCCAATTAATATTTTTAAGTCTAGCTCAGTATCACCCTACCTTATACCTGCTTTGCACAGCTCTATGTATAAAACACTACTTTGGTCAATGTAAAGAAAATATATAGGTTACGTACCTCGTATCTAATTAGCATAATAAACTTATATTTACCAAACTGTTGCAAGTTTGTTTTAATGTAAAAGCTTTTTCTTTACAATCGTTTGTTTTCTGTATCTATTCATTGAATGGCTGAAAGATGCACTTTAAAATATTTCACTAATATTTTATATGAAGTAAGGGCCATATATATATAGCGGTCACATCAACTCAATGACACGTGTAGGCCATATAATAGAAATATTGATGAACTTTAAATAATTGATATTTTATCGAACAACCGTTCTTGTGTCAACCTGTTCGCTGCTACAGCATTGACAATTATTAATGAAAGGTAAATTTGTTCATAAAAGGGGTCTCCCTGTTTAGACCCCTCCCAACGGACGCGAGCATCCAAAGAAAATCATGTTAGAAAGGGTAAACACTTCATGGTGCTGTGAAAGGTCATATCAATATAAGCCTAAAAAAACTTCTCTGACTATTAAGGCGAAAGACGAGGCTTTTCCCCTCACACCAATGAGGCTGGTCATACATGACTGGTTGAAATATTAATAAAGTCAACTCTAAATAATGTCAAATGTTGCCAGTCGGGGGAATTGGGTACTTGGCCCCACCACCCATGAAATCGTACAGACGCCACTTAGCGGGAACATGACATTGTTATGGTCCTGATTTGTTTCTGACCATAATTTTTGGTTCCCGGACAACTCCCCCTTGGACGATTACCCACAGGACGAGTACCCCTCGGACGATTCCCCCTCGGGCAATTCCCAACCGGACAATTCCCAATCGTGACAATTGCCCCCAGACAATTCCCACCCGGACAATTGCCCCGGACAATTTTCCCCCGGACAATCCCCCTCTTCGGGAATTTCCACTGAGACCCTTCCCCCAGGACGACGATCATTACATTTTATCACATTTTGGACCCCCCCCCCCGTGGAAATTTCTGCACATGCCCCTTGACCATCAATCACAAGTCGATCAATAGGTTAAAAAGTTACATTTTGGTAGGGATTGGGATCAGGTGTATATGACTTCCTGGAAACATCTTTCCAGTTAATATCACCTCAAAAATTTGCCCGCTTATACAGCGTCTTTATCAGTTGCCATATGCTTGCATCCACATGTGTATTTTTCGACAGAACTGGGATATTCAGCGTTTATGCTGTGTTAGTTTTTGCGCAATTTGAATGCATGATAGATGGCTAGACCAGAGAAATGTTCGCGCGCTTCGCGTGCACTAGTTAGGTTGATACTGTGATAGCTCTTATCTCTCTTCGCATGCATAATTTTCCGCGCGCTTTCGCGCGCATTAGCTGCACTGTTCATGTCATAGTCCTTTCATTTGCTCATTATGTTGACCATGTATGGTAGTAGCAACAACATATTCTCTGTGCGCTCGGCGCGCACAAAATGTACATCTACTATGATATTTTTACGCATTTTGCATGCATGGTAGCTCGCTAGAACAGATGATTGCGCGATTCTCGAGCGTTTTTATCCCTAGTTTCATGCATTCTTGATAAACATAATGCAGGCTACACCAGCAATCTCGGCACTTCAACATGACTTATATGCGTGTCATAATGTACCACTCTTAAAGTGCGCCATTCTGCTCGAAGAATAAATATTTAAACAACTTGTCACCCTGGGAAGAATGTTCTCTTAATTCAAAAGATTGAAACTAGTGTACAATCAAATTACAATTGAAAAAAGTTTGAGATTTTCAATCAAATTTATTGATAATCAATCATATTAAATTCAAATTTTTCAACTTTCAACTTTCCATTGGTCCCTACTTTCAGTCTTTTAGATTCCTTTTTCATTTTTTTTTATTTTAGAGAGTGATATATGTATCAAAATCATCAAACAATAGTTACATTTATCATTCAGACTTAGCCATACTTATATCACTATATTACTTTCATTTATTTGATTCATTGAATACGTAAATTTTCCAATATCATTAATTGCAAGTGTAGCTTTAAAAGCTTTAAACGTTTTATCAGGTAACAAACACCACTTTGTAAATGTATATAAAATGGGCGAGCCAGTGTGCTCGTCTTCCAATATAAGAGGAAAAGGGAGCCTGCAAATAAGCAGAAGGTCCATTCAGGTTCGAGTCCCAGTGAAGCTGGTGGTGCACCCAAGCCGAAAAGGTGTGAGCTTATATTTGTTCTTAGCGTGTAGCATATTATGCATTTATATGCCAGGGTGTTATAACACACTAACACGTGTTATGTTTTGGGAGCATGCATGCGAGGGCTAGATATATTAAAGACACAATACAGTAAATCGTAGTGGTATTATATATTTATTTATTTATTTATTTATTTTTTTTTTTTTTCAAAATTTTTATATAATATAAAATATTTTATATTTTATATTGTTTATATTTTTTTTATATTTTTATATTTATATATTGTTTTTAAAACAGGCCACAATAAAATGTGCGTCTAGCATAACACGTGTTATCATGTTATAACACAGATGCATATAAATGAGCAATATATTCAAGTCGAAAACGCTATTATAAGCAACTGTACAATTCGGTTCGGGTGGGTGGTCGATTGTTCGCCAGTTGGAAATCTTATTGATTCAATGAAGTTCTATTTTCTGAAATATTATTTCATGCTTTATATTACAGTGTGTATATTCTTTAAAAAAATCTAATTTGTGTGAAATTTTTCCGTTTTCAGTATCGTGGGAAAAATATTGTTCTCGTTTACGCCCAGTGCGGTACGGTTGACATCAGCATCAGAATCGCTCTGTAAACAGCAAGAATTTGCAGTCTTCTGTTTTGCGTAATTTATGTTTGAATTGTTGAAAGTTTTAGAAGTCGTTTTTGCTCGTAAGACAACTCAACCATGCATAAACGATCCACGACTCCGTCTCCAATTTTTGTTATGTCTCAGGTGTCTACAATACCCGCCAAAAATGATGGGACAACAGCACCATGAATACAGTGCATGCATATTGGCTGTCCTTAGAGCTCCCCACCCCCCCCCCCCTCAATCAATGTTGGGGTTGAAAACGCCATGTTGGTCTCGCAGTTTCCAGCATTGATATGGGGAGCGGGGTTTCTCCCGTGTATTTTTTTGGCGGGGATTATATGCCGTCAGTTTTGTAACTGATTCAAGTGCTCTTACACGGTTAGTAAACAATATTATATAGTTAATCAATGTCTCTTCGATACTTGTATCACCTCAGCTCTCTTCAAACAGTTGCAGTTCTTCTTGTTGAAACAATGAGTTACCTGAATTAAGCTCACAGACAGTGGCGTATTTAGGGTTTCATGCCGGGGGGGGGGGGGGGAATTCCAATGACCATGAAAAAGATACCCAATGCGAGCTCAAAGCGCGAGCAAAACGGCTTGTTTTTAGAATGGTTCATTAGGAGTCGTTTATAGGTCATGTTGGTGTGAAGGTTTCTGATGTAGCCTATGTCAAGGATACGTGATACCAAGGATGAAAACGCGCGCGAAGCGAGCGAAAAGTTCTGATATCCAGCTTTCATGCATTAAAAATGCGCAAAGTATCACTGACAGCAGAAGTGCAGCTAGTAAACGTGCAGAAAATTGTGTAGTTGCTGGCTACCATGCATACGAAGTGGGCCGATGACAGGACTGTCGGAAAATGTTGTGCTAGTTAGCTACCATGTATAGAAGGGAGTAAACACTATCACACATATCAACCTAGCTAGTGCACGTGAATTGCGCGAACAAATTTTTGGCACCAGCCAGTTACCATGCATGCAAAATGCGTACACTTACTGTAACACCACATAAATGCTACGGGGAATGTATAGTAGCTGGCGATAATGCATAACAAGAGTCTAGAGCTTCGTGATTCCTTGACTTTGGATTTGAAGCCAGATATAATTGTTTGACCTAGCTCTGTTGACCTCAGGTGACCTTTGACCTTAACCAAAACAATAAGAATCATCTACTCACTATGGGTAATCCACCATGGAAGTATCAGGATGATCTGAACTTGCGTAATCCACTAACAGTGGTTACAACCGGCGTCACAGACACACACATACATGCATGCCTGCACATCTTCATTTTGCCTCTGGCAAGGATTCAAAAAGTGGTTCTGAGCAATTTTCAGCGAAATAATATTTGGCCACGCCCCTCAAGAATATTAATGAGATGCAGAAGGTTTCTAACCTTCACATGCACCCACAGCTCCCACCAATTCCAACGAAAAAAGTTTGAACAAAATCGGACAGACGGTTGCCGAGATATTAGCATTTAAATAATGTGTTCGAAGGCCCGCCCACTCATGAGTATTAATGAGATTGGCACCAAAAACAGTAGGGACCACCTACATTCTATGGGTAAACCACCACCCAAGTATGGGAATGAGATCAAACCTTGCGTTATTGACGTCAACGAAATTACATTTGGCTCCGCGCCTCATGAATATCAATGAGATGCGATAAGGTTAACAGTAACATACGCATTTACCCCACCTCCTACCAATGCTACCAAACAAGTTTGAACAAATCGGCCATTATGTTGCCGAGATACGGAGTCCGTCCACTTATGAATATTAATGAGATTAGCACCAACAACGATAGGGACCATCTACTCACTGTGGGTAACCTACCAACCAAGTATGATACCGATCAGATCTTGCATCGTTCAGTCATCGTGGTTACAAGCCGGCGTCATAGACAGACACACGCACACACATACATGCGTGACTGCATATATTCCTTTTGCCTATGGCAAGGAATAAAAAAGAGTCAAATAAAGGTCTACCGGGAAACGAATTCAGCTAAAGTGCGCGCGAAGTGCGCAGAAACTGTTAAGGTTATCTAGCTAGCATGCATGTGCAAGGATCAGTTAATTCTCACAGTATCAAAGCGCGCCAAATCTATTTTCCCAAAAGTGTACCAAATTGACGCCCAAGATATTATCATTTTGTTAGTTTAGCTATTAGCTATAGTATACACAATGTACGCGAAACAAGAAAGTGTTTTGGTACTTTGTCTCCTAAAATACAGTCGTTTTGCTATTTAAGCTTTTCATTTCAACGGTGTTCGTATGTTTTACTACATTGCAAAATTATTACATTGATAGCGTGACAGGACGAAAATGGTACAGTAATTCAGATATCTATGTAAGTAGACCAAAGTTAGCCCATATCTCACTCCTTTATGTGGCCAAAAAAAAAAAAAAGTCACTTTCTACAGGGAAGACATGATTTACACACAGAAAGCGGAAATAAATAAATATATCACTAATGCACGAGAATCTCGCACAAAGATACGCGTTGTTCGTATCTTTAACTTCGCGATAATTTTTTTCTCAGGTGAGTTGGGCCTGTTGGTTATGCTAATGTAAAATCATATCCTACCAACGCACATTTTTTATTGGTAATTAGCGTTATAAAATCGTCCCAATTGGGTGCTCCCGATTGACAATTATCTGTGGGCAATTGTCCGGGGGTGGGGAGGGGAATTGTCCGGGAAGGTAATGGTCCGGGGTAATTGTCCGGGGGAAGTCGACCGGTATGAGAATTGTCGGGGGGAATTTTCTGGGGTGGGAACTGTCCGAGTGGGAATTGTCTGGGTGGGAATTGTCCGGGGGTAATTGTCCAGGGGGTAGTTGTCTGGAGGGTAATTGTCCGGGTGGGGGGGGGGGTAATTGTCCAGGGTGAGTTATCCGGTCACCAATTTTTAGGGCTGTGTTTTTGGTTCATAGTCTTGTATCATGGTTGTCGTTTGTACCATTTGATTAAGTTCCTTTATATACCTCCTTTAGTACAACTTAATATACTGAAACATTTCTGGCTTTTTATCTTACCGTATGTGTACCTTTCGATTTTCATGTTAATATCTTTTTCGTGCAAATATACAAATCATCGCGGGGCACCAACAAAAAATCTATCGCGCCGCTTGCAGTAATGTTTGGTTAAAATAAATTGTCCCGCATTATTTCTTTTAGTCGGAACATAGAGACGTAGGATTATAGAGATTTAACCAAATTGAGAGCATCACAATCATGTGTTATCTAGTCAGACCCCTACCAACGAGAAGTGCAACTTCAATTCAAAAAGATAAACTGAACATAACAAGAATCAGTCCTTCTATAATTTGTATTCATAACGTTGTGTTGTCAATAAGCCCTCTCTATTCAAGTTTCCTTCAATTGGTTTGCATGGAAGCATGTGAGGATACATTAAACAACCAATGAGAGCAATTTTGCTCATGTAAAGTAAAACTTACAAAGAATAACCAACAATTAGAACGCAACGTATGCAACAACAATGCGTATGACCTAATAAAAATATGTTATTTGGACGATTTCCCCAATGGATGATTCGTAGTTACTGCTGTACACCTACTGACCTACTTAATATCTGTTTCCATGGTTACTTTGACACGTTTACTGACAATGGGCACGTGGTTCGTTTACCTGTTTCTATTCATGATGTTAAACTGGCTCGAGTCATCTATTATTATGCTAATGAGATATTTACGGGAGTTCCAGGTGTGGTATTCTTACTATTGACTTGCTTTGGAACATAAATTGTTTGAATCAATCGTCTGTATAATGTAAGTGCTGCATATATTTGCACAGAAAACTATTGTAGAAGTAGAATATGCCTACTGTGTGCACTAATGCGGTGATGAAGTTATCGGGTAGAAACATGGAGTGGATTTCACGGGCTCTCTGAAAACATACAAATGAATCTCTCAGGAGGGTTGGCGAAGGGAGGGGCAGTGGCGGGAGCCGGTAAAGGGTGTCTGAAGGGTGGAGATGGTGACTAAACTTACTGAAGAGCATACCGAATACGGTGATTGGGATAAAGCATTGATAGTCTAGAAAGTGAATAATCATAGATCTGTATTACATTTTTTTTTAATAATTCGACCAAGCTATACTGCCAACGTAAAATACTTTTCATTGATACATTTTCCGTGGTTACAGTTACTCCTGGAACGGCATTGAGAATATGACATGCTGAATAATTTTCATTTATATTGTATTTTATTTATGGTATTACCGAATATTTTTTCCTTGTTTCTTTGGAGTGTCGGGTGAGGCGGGATTGGGTATCTTAAATATTTCTTTCATTATTTTTAGTAACACGTCATACACTGTGAATCATATCAACTGATAACATTAACGTGAATGTGTAAGGATGGAAATGGGAAGCTTTTTATGAGGTTGGTCTGAGGAACTGATGAAGGCGAGAGGATTAGCGATATATTAAACTGAATATATTCGTTGTGTTACCAATTTGACTCATGAATCTTGTCTCAAAAAAAAAGAAATAAATTAACGTATTAGCGAGGATTACGTCTCTGTCTGTAAAACTACAATATATTCTTAGTAGGCCTATGTGAAGGAAATAATGGACATGAAGAAACAAATAAAACACAGGATATTGATAATGGAGCTAGAGATAATAATAAAAAAAAACACCCGGTGACCGGAACAATGAGGGTGATGATATGGTTAGGGTGGGAGGAGGGTAAAAATACATTGAAAAGGGAAACTGCGAAGAACAATGAGTGTAATAACGGTTACAACTGAAGGGGGTAGGTAGGGTAACGATGGATTGGTAAATAGGAGGTGTCGGGAGTGTATTGAGTGAACCGGTTTTCGAATGGGTTATAAGTGAGGGGTTTGGGTTGGGGTGAGGGATTCAATTACACTAAATTTTAAAGGGCAAAGCAGGGACATCCTGATTAAATCAAGTATCTCGAAATATTTATTTCGAGGAATTTTAAATTATTAAACAGTTTTTGTTCAAAGTTATGAATTATATAAAGCTGAAGCTCTCGATGACCTTTAAATTATTGTTTAAAATTATTAAAAGAATAATGAAAATTAATATAAATTGAGCTTATTTCTTGTCAAATTGGATTTCAAACTATAAAGAAGAAATTGATGTAGTTTTAAATGCATTAAATCATAACCTCTGCAATTTATGAGATACATATTTTCCTTTAATAATTTTAGGTAGTAAAAAATACAATTTAACTTTATAATTAACTCCATTACAATTATTTATTCCATTTTTTGATAAATATTATTTATTAACTTATTTTGAAGAACTATTTTTTAAACTGCGACAACTAAAACTATTTTATTGGTTGCTTGTTTGGTATAAATTTCAGTTTTAGCAGAGAGTAGAGTATTATAATTTGATCACATGGGATTTTAAGTATAGATTCATAGGTTTTTGCTATTTTATTGCCATCATTTTACTTCTTTTATATTTATAACGATTTTCAATCTCTTTCGTTGAAAAACAAAACCTTAAATAGATTGAACATAATTTAAAAACAAATATTTTGGAGGTTTCAGCTTGAAAAGTTACATTTACAGTACTACTTATAAACTCAAAAACCCTATTTTAAAACTCATTCGAATTATTAAATTCAAACAACCTTGTTTATATATCTCTTATTTTATCCTTATAAACATTCCTGTCATTCTAAAACCTATTTCTAATTTAAATTTTAACAATAAATTAAACAAAAACATTTTAAACAACCCCCACCCACCCCTCGACCCCTCTCTTACCAACACTATCTTAAAATATTCCATATTAATCCATTATATTTTGTTTGATATATGATAACATCCTACATAATTCCTTTCGCGATGACCTAATTATTCAAATAAATCAAACTAAACTAGTTAAATCCAATCCATGACATTAAAGTTACAGCAGACTTTACATTATCTATTGTTCGTTTAATATTGATAACTTTTTTAATTAATTTAATTCCCTGTTTAACTGTTATGATGATTCTAACATCTACACCGGAATACTTACTGCAGCTCCTTCAAGCTTGTACACTGTGAGGAGTAAGACAAGATGGCCGCCAACTCTTCATTAGTTAGTCTCCTGTAGCTGTCATAGATCTCCAGCTTCTGGAGAGAACTCAGGATAGAGAGAGAGAGACCAGACCGAAGGATAAGGTTCAGACCAGACTCATCAACTCTAGGAGAGCATCGGGATAGATACACACAGGAGATAGGAATCTAGAATGAAAGAATAGAGTTACTGATAATAGAGTAGATAGAGATAAATAGATTGGATTTGGTTAGGATTAGAATAATTATTATGATATTATAAATAATAAAAATAACGAAATGAAAAGAAAGGAAAGTAAAGCTATCAACTAGAACATTTAGGTTATGTTTAGTTGTAAAAAGGAATTTATTTAATGGAACGGAAATAAAGGATTGATTTTAAGGGGAGACAAATATTAACAGAAATAATTACAATAGGTTAGAAAAAATAAAGTGGTAATGTAGGGTTAAAGGGTTAGTTTGATTGTTTTACATTTAAATGATTAATTAAAGGTTTTATAGCAAGTAAGGTTTAATTAAGTAAGAATGTGAGGCTACATATATATTTCAATTTATTTAGTTATAATAGGAAACAAATCTCAATGACGGGTTGAGAATTTTATAAAAAAAATGGGTAATCAAGAATTGACATTATTCTATCTTTCGAAAAAAAATATTGATCAAATTTATGTGTTTTAATTTAGAACTTTCAGAAGAAAAATTTAATTTAAATGAAAATATTATCACTTATATGTAATAGGAATCATGAAAAGTTAACTTCCTCTTTAACTAGCACCAGGTTTTTATGAAGTTTAAGATTTGGAAGAATTATATTTAAATCAATAGGTTGTTTCTTATCATTAAAATGCAATTTAGAGAAGCAGATGTAGATCAAATTCAAGTTTCAAGAGAGAAGGTTGATGAGGCTTAAACTCAAATTTTAATATACAAATTATTATTGATCCAAATCCTACCATTCTGCTTGAATTATAATTATTTCCAATTAATACGATTTGTTTAAAAGGTGATGTTAACCTGTGTTTAGTTATCAAATTCACTTCTAAGTTACGGTTTGAGTGTGACATAACTTCTAGTGGATTTTTTTTTATATGTAACATTTTTCTTTCTTTGCGCTTGTAGATATTCTTAAATTGGGTAACGCTTATGATCTTAACTTTATAAACGTTATCATTTCTTCCAATTAAATAGTACCATCCGCTTTTTATATTTTTTTTTACAAATAATATTGTTATCTGGAACACTTCATATCGTCATGGGTTAAATTATACTAATTATTACTTTTTAGTAATAGTTTAATCGGGTTGATTGGATCTGTATGTAGTATCTTCTGTTACTATGGAGTTCAGTGGGTGTTAATAGTTAGCGGACAAATATCGATTTACAAACACGAGAGATAAATCAGTCAATTACAAGTTTAATAAGAAGATTGCGCCTTTTAAAACTAACGTTAGAGCTACGGCTCTGGCGAACGTTACAGCACCGTAACAGAAGTGGCGCAATTTTAATTTTAAAAAAAATGTTTTAATATCAAGTGGCCATAGATCTGTTAGCTTGGAAATGACGTACGGTTTTTATAATTAAGTGGGCAAAATTAAGACAAAACCAGCTGTTAGTAGAAAACCACGATCTAGTTGCTGCTGGAAAGACATGGACGAAAGATTTCTTTTTAATAACTATTTATTGCATTTTATTATTATTAAACTTAAATTGGAAACCTGTTTTATAGAGGCTCAAAGTTCTAGGCCCTATACAGTATTTAAAAAACCTATATTCCACATAACTAAAGTGTCAGGTATATTGGCAGGAGTTAGGTCATTCAACTAATAATCAATTATTAAATAACAACAGTCATCCTGCTCGGTACAAAGCTGCAGGTTTTCACAAAATTGGCTCAAATAACCGACCTGGTAGATTTAGTAAGTTTGGTGATTACACTACTAAATGTGGAATGTTATAGATTGACTTGTATTAATGCCTATAAGGCCTATAAGGCTATGCTATGTACGATTAAACTCGAGTTGAACAATTTTCTGTGATTTAAGATATTTGAAGGGATAACAAAGTTTCTACAGTTTGTCTATGGATAATTTTTCTTAGCTAGAATGAAGTAATTGTTTTCGAAGTAAAGGATAAGCATCATCTCACCTAGAATGTTAATCGCTGGTTTTATTCTTCGCTTAATTTAAGTTTCCTTTTAAGAAAACTCAGTGTCTCGATTGTATTTTATTCAATTCCTTTATAGTTGCTTTAACTTGGACTTTTCTGATAATCAGTCAACAGCAAGGCTAAGATTTTTTTATTATGTAAAAGTTAGAATGCTTAACATGTCCTCTCGCTAAAAGAAGTAATTCTAGCTTTTCGTGGGAGATGTTTGAGATGTCTAACACATAGCCTAACTTTATTACTAGTCTAGCCTATAACCTATCTAAGTTTGGCCTGGCCTTCGTACACATCCTAGCCTATGCCTCTATACCATACCGTCAAATTATCTCACTGATCAATAATTACTGTTTTAGCTACTAAATGCGTTTCCTCTCCATTAAATAATCCATATTAATTAGCACACAACAAGTCAACAACTCCCACGAATATACTATATGTACTCTGCACCTCCACTAATATAACACTAAACTATTCATTGTCAGTGATAGATACGAGATGTGAACAAGTATTCAATAGCATGAGTCATCGATATTCATATACAGGTGTTTCGTAGTTTTTCGCGGGTGATGTTCGAGATTTACAACAGACATGTTGGCGCCAATATAAGTAAATGTACGTAACGTTATGTATGCCCGGTGGAAACAGTTTAAAAACTGACGTCAATTGGATATGTAGTAACGAAGGGGTCGAGGAAGTAAATAATACAACCAGGGCGGATCCAGGATTTTGAGAAAGGGGGGGCCGACATCCCGATGGTAGCACTTTAGTGGTCTGCGTCCTGGGGAGGGGTCTAAGGGGAGGGGTTGTCCCCCTCCCCCTTGGAAATTTTTGGTTGATTGTGAGTGCTTAGATGCAAAATGGTGAAACATTTCGCCAAAAACTAGAAAAACCAGAAACGTTGCAGACACGCTTTTTTGTGCACATATTTTTTCTCGATAGACACATATTTAACAACGCTCAACAGTGCATGTACAATGGATACACTATTATTGCGTCGATTCGTTTTTTCTTTTGCGCGAAAATTATGACACCAGATTCACCCCAAGAAAAAACATAAAACAAGATATATTCAAAGAGATAATTATGATATACTTTTAATGAAAGGGGGGTGTAGGCGGTTTTACACTATCTAACGCAACGTAGTCGCCAAGAACCTGAAGTATTTTTAAGGGAGGGCCCGATAATAAGCGGAAACGGATCACCGACCGAAAAAATATCGGAATTTGTGGACTATTTCTTGCTTCCTATTGTATTAAAACAAAGCACTTATGTGAAAGACACAAATCACATTCTGAAAATTGTGGAAGCCACCCCGTTACCAAAAGCAGTAGTACTTGCTACACTCGATATCGTCGCCTATACCAATACTCCCCAAGAGGAGGCATTAGATATATGTCAAGAAGTCTATGAAAAGGCGGAAAAAAGCGAATATGGAATAAATAAAATATCTTCCATATCCATGCGCAAACTAATTGAACTTATTTTTAACAAGAAACTGTTTCGAGTTCAATAACCAATTCTATCTACAAAAGATCGGTTGCGCCATGGGTAGCCAAGCCTCTCCGGAAATCTGTGATATCGTCATGCATAGACTGGGAAACCAGATTTTACCGACACATAATAAAATCTTAAAATGGCTCCGCTATAGAGATGAAATTCTATTGCTTTACGACGGTTCACCTCAGGAACTTGAACAACAAGTAAACAGGTTGAATGAAATTCACCGCTTCTTAAAGTTTACGTTAGAAATATTACACACCGAGGTAACATACCTAGATTTGAAAATCTTCAACGGTCCAAGGTTTGAAACCAATGGGTTATTAGACACCAAAGTCTACACCAAACCCACGGAAACCTTCCAATACCTCGACAGAAACTCTGCACACCCACTTGCCACTTTTAAAGGCTTCATTAAAGGGGAAGTCTTACGATACGCACGTCTCTGTAACAATGAGACTGATTTCTTACAGAAAAAGAATGCGTTCACAGAGAAACTGTTACTCCGTAACTATAAGAAAGAGGAAATTGCCTCAGCCACCAAAGGCATAAAATTTGAAAACCGTGGGCAATACCTCACTACCAAACCTAAACAAAAGGAACCACCAGGGCGTAGCGAAGGTTCTTTTGTTGGGGTTAGGGGGGGGGGGTGTGGAGGATTTGATTTGCCAACGGATCTGGAAGTGGTGACTGAAATGGGGGAGTGGTCTAAGGGGGTGTCCCCCTCCCCTTTGGAAAATTTTTAGTTTTGAAACGTCCTTAGATGCAATCTGGTGCATATTTTAAGTCAAATTTGGCACCGTAGAATTTCCATTTCGATATTATTTTTATGGCAGTCGGCAGAAGAAGAATTAATTGGGACCAATTATCGAACTGTGTTTTCTCTTTCACCGATCGTTGAAATAGTGAAACTTCGTGATGAAAATGTTCAGAAAACTTTCCGGTAATGAGAAATAACAACATTCATTGATATACAAGCGAGAAACGTTAAAAATTGTGTACAATTCGTGAGCCGTGTCCTTAAGTTTTCCACGGAGAACGAATGACATCTGCGATGAAACATTGTGAACAGAGGATAATAACAACACGTTGTCACACGATAGCACGACTTATGGGCTGGGGCCTGTACGGAAGCCTTTAATTCCATTTCTTTCACTGAGTTGCCGGCGATTCTGGCACTCGTCTAGCTGAGCCTGGCTACAGTAGCTATACTGACGGCCGTGACATTATCAGTTATTTGCCGAGAGGTTTTTAACTTTGCAGGCGTCGGGTGATTGGATTGGTGAATGAGTTTATCAGATGAAGAACTGGAAATCGAAATAACCGATAAAGAAGCTCCCGTTCTCCTTTTCTTTATTCAGCTTTCCTTCTTTCTTCCCCTTCCGCTCTCTTCACCTTTTCTCCTTTTGCCGACAGACCCAAATTTTGCCGACAGCGACCAAATTATTGGGGGGGGGGGGTGTGACACCCCCACACCCCCCGGCTCGCTACGCCCCTGCACGCGGAACTATCCAAACTGTTTCCAAAAGAACCGATTCTAGCCTACAAAAGGGCCCAAAATCTCAAAGATTTACTGGTTAACTCAAGGTTTCATACTAACGCAGAATCAGCTGACTCTCAAAGTTCACACGAAGCTCTTTTAGATGCTCTTATAGCTGCACTATGAGTCCATAAAAACTCGTGCACAGAAAATAGATGCATTTTGAGAACGAGACGCCCAGGCCGAATATAAAATATTCAAAGGCTACTACTGATGAAGCTCCTCCTATAAAGTTTGAGAGCAGAAACCGGTCTAGTTGGTCATAAGAACCTACACTAGTCTCTCCTGCTATTAACAGTACACTCAATTCACCTAATAGGTGCAATTATGTTTCACCACGAGGAGCATGCTATAAGTTCATGTTCCTCGGGCCCTCCCTTAAAAATACATCAGGTTCTTGGCGACTACGTTGCGTTAGATAGTGTAAAACCGCCTACACCCCCTTTCATTCAGATAATTATGATATACTTGCTAACTGTGCATTGATTTTCCCTGATAGTAATAGTCAGCACTATAGTACTGAGCCGTATCTAATTAATACGTGATGTCGCGTAGGCCTGATAATTGCCTTGGTTTCAAATTTGGAATAAAAACGATCGCGTTTCAGGGAAGAGCAGCTGGATATATATTAGGCTTTCTTTCACCAAGTTATGCCTATTAGGAATTTGAAGTACTCCCACATAAAAAAAAAAAAAACGCAACTGATTTCCAAAAAGGGTGGGCCTGGGCCGGGTCTGCCCCCCTGGATCCGCCCCTGACAACACAACCCAAGGGCGTAGGAACCGGGGTGCTGGGGCGCCAGCCCCCCCCCCCCCATTTTCATTTCCAAATGAGAAACAAATCTCATTTGGAGCACCAAATTGCATCTAAGGCCAGGTAAAAATGCAAAATTATTTTCAAAATGGAATGGGTGTTGAAGTGTGCTATATTGCACCAAATTGCATCTGAGGTCACCTGGAAATACAAAAAAAATCCCCCTACCCTTAGACCCCTCCCCCAAAGTACCTTCCTACGCCACTGACACAACCTCTATCAAGTAGATGGAGATATCATTCACATTTCCCCTAAGCGGTAGGGTGTTAGTCCGCCCCCACACCAACGGTTACAATGTGGGCCAAAAGCATTTTATGTACACATTCCCCCACTCTAATATCTGCTAGTGGATGCATAAACAAACTATAAACACAAAAGTTTGAATACCGTCTGTTTCAAATGATTCGAAGGAGTACATGTTTAAAATGAATATTAAAACCTACATGGAATAACAATAAAACAGACCACCCTTGTTCAGTCATACACATCTTGCAGACACACCGTGCAGACAAAACGTGTCAAATTACATATTTGTTTACAAATAAGCACTTGATCCTCATCATGAAATTATTAGAATAAATGTAACTACACAACTCTTTTTCATCCCCTCCTCTCCCCAACCATCTTTGTAATGAATTTCATTCCATGTCAGTGCTGGATTATTCAGCTGAATCTTTTCACCAGCAAAGAGAGTGTCAGGCAATCAAACGATGTTTTGAATTGCTCAAATCAAAATACTATGTCGACATTTCACCAATAATTTTAATAGTTAATTCAGGTAGCCCCCTTTTTTGTTCCCCATTTTTACTAAGTAAAATCCTCATAGAGATGAGTTTACTTTTTGAGATAAAATAGTTGAAATTAAATGAGAAAGAAATTTTGATTTCGAGAAATGCAATGGCAATTTCGAAAGAAACGTACAAGTTTTAGATAAAACGCTAATATTTTTAGATGATGATAAGTTAATATTTTGATCTAAAAAACTTTTTGGCAAAAAGGCGAACGTTTAAAACAAAAAGAGTTCGACATTTGTACCATGAATGGAATTAAAGAAGAGGTTGAAATAAAATCGAAGAAATTTTTAGATAAAGTAGTTTAATGTTGAGATCTCGATTAAATTACAGATGGCAATTTAAGACAAACTTGATTTTCAAGAAAAGTAAAGGATATGAAAATTTTGAAATTTTGCAGTGTTCCATGTGGGTCACAGTAATGACAAAATGTGTATTGTTTGCTTAATTGGGATGCCTATCCCGTCCCCCTCCCCAACCCATTCATTTTTGATCCCTTCGTACCAGTGGCGTAGGAAGGTACTTTTGAGTGGGGGGCTGAAGACTGATGGCCGACCTGGGGGAGGGGTCTAAGGGGAGGGGGTGTCTCCCTCCCCTTTGGATTTTTTTGCATTTCCAGGTGGCCTCAGATGCAATTTGGTGCAATATAGCACACTTCAACACCCACTCCATTTTTTAAAAATAATTGCATTTTCACCTGGCCTTAGGTGCAATTTGGTGCTCCAAATGAGATTTTTTTCTCATTTGGAAATGAAAAAGGGGTTTTCTGACTTGCGAAGCGGGGGGGGGGGGGGCGGAATGATACTTCCGCCCCCCCCCCCATATTTTTCACTGGGGGCTGGCGCCCCCGAGCCCCCCCTCCCGGTTCCTACGCCCTTGCTTCGTACGCCAATCAAGTGATTTGTCACATGTCTACATGGATATGGGGAAGGTGTAGAACATATAGGAGGAGGTACATCGTGTGGCTAATTTGTGTATATTCCTGATTAAGTGCATGTGCATTCATTGAGGGGCTGTATCGGTAAGTTTGCCTCTCCAATCATGTAAACGGATCGACTCTCCTGTATGGTTTAGTACCCAGTAACGTGGGTTCACATTCCAAAATTCTACCGATCAATTTAGAAAGGGGAATGAACCTTTATGGTCAGACTATAGGTGGCGAAAATTATGATGGTGTTGCTGTGGAGTATTTGAATGCAATTCTATCCGACTGACAACAATTCTGGGCCTGGTTAGACTATAATTTATGTCTAAACTTAAGGTTGTGCTAAAGAATATTAGTGTGAAGTTTAAAGACACATTGTACTGACCGATGTTAAAATCACTATTGTATAATTGCATGAAAAATCAGAAAATACAGTCTTGCTCTCGTCCAGTTACTCGGTAAATAGCCGTTGGGTGGATATGTTGCCAGTCCAGTTATTATTCCTATATACAACGATGCCTGACAAAGAGGTACACATTATATCATGTTACCTACATGAAGCCATTTACCACATGTATAGGTTGTCTACTACTTGAAATCGGTTCGCAGGACTAGGAGAATAAGACCCCTTCTCAACCCCATTGTTAATATAGGATTTCAACTGGGGGAGGGGGGGAGCAGATCCCAACTGACTTAGGTTGGGCCTACACTATTATATGGAAAGGCCAGAGTGGAAAGAAGAATTTAAAAACGAAGGAGGTCTGGTCGTTGGCTTGTTGAAGGCAAATCTCAGTAGCCCCGTCCTCTGAATTCTTTTTGAACATTGATGGTAATTGGTGCACTCCGAGGCATAATTAGACTACCAATCAGGTCTAAAATTGGCTCCATACACCATGCGGCTTTGCCTATGAACAGTGTTTTTGAAAAAAAACGGAAGGGGGCGGGGAGGGTTGTGCATCCGTAGAAGTACGTGGCATTCTCCTCAGCTGAATGGAACATTGCCTCCCACCTTCCCTTCTACCCAAGTGTATAATTTGGATTTTTTTCATTAATGTTGAAATACCAAAATACTTTCATGTCGTAATTTCAAAAGTTTTTAGAAATGATAAATAATTGACTTCTTTCCAAGCTTGTAGTAAAACAATATCCTGAAAATGCTAAGTATCTTGCTGTCTTGATGACACTTGTAGTGACACAATACTATCACGATAGATTTCACTAGTCGATAGTACGCCTTTTTCCATGGAACTTATACACTCGCCTCTTATCTTTGCTTTACTGGAAAGACACGACCATCATAGTAAAAATATGTTGTGAATTGTCAATAGGCCGTCTAAATTGTCATTTGTTGAGTTGCAGTGTAATAACTTATAAGTATCATATCTTTTCCATAAAACCTATAAGGCCGAAACATTTTCAAGCTGCTTTACAGGATTCTATTAACGCATCATTACCAGAAAATTGTCGAGATGCAAATGATAAATTTTGCAGCATATCGTTTAAGTCCTCACATTTAGATCTAACGAATTTGCCATTTTGTTGTAAATTGCTATTTGTCTGAAAAAAGAGGGGAATTTCCCTCGTGGCCAATGGAAACGACTTGAACAAGTCTCATTTTCAAAATCCAAACAACTAACGACACGGTATAAAGCAGCGTTTCAAGAACGGTTGTGACATTTACCTGTTTTTTTTGGTTTGATTCCCCGAAGCAACAGTACTGGCTTACTAAATATGAAGATATTGCAATACATTCCAGATGGTGAACATACTGACAGAAACAGACCTAGAATATTGCAATTGTCAAAGAAGAAATCCCACGTATGTCTTTTGTTCCTTTCAATTTTAATATTGTGTTAGGCTATGTACTGTACCCACAACTTTTATACAAGGACAGGGACATAACGTTGAAGTTATGGCTTAGGTCTTCTCTAGTCATATGTAAAGTGCAGCCTAACTTATGCCTACTAGTTCAATGGTTCTAGTTATAATATTCAATACTGGCGCAATGCCAGCATAAAGCGTGACCTAGGCTCAGCACAATGATATATGGTGATGCTAGTCTGTTACAGTGTTAGCTGGTTACAAGTTGAATGGAGGTTTTCCTCCCTCAGAATACTGATCATATTAGTTTATTGAAGTAGTGTTCTACACTTGCGAGATCATCCAACTGTCCGAAAGGTTTTAGTTAGATTTAGTCATAAACAGCAACTCTTATAGTACTCTGGAGTTGTTTCCTCTCCTGGGAATTGTGGATTTAAGTGCTGACCTGCCATTGAGTATTTAAGGTCAAATGAAATGCAAGGTTTTCCAGAGATTGAGATTCAATTCCATATCATATACAAGCATTATTGTAGTTTGTGTCACCCAAAATACTCAGTAGGGGCTATAGCGCCCTTCTCAAATTACTGCAGTGCTTAACAAGTTAACACTACTGTACCCTTACTGGTCCAAGACAACCCATTATTGGAACATATCCATAATTTCTGGGGTTTGTGCTGATAATGCTCATTTCCTATTGACGTATCTTCAGCTTCAATATCACTTTTGCATACTTTTACATAATTTACTTACTAAAAGTGTAGGGGTCTTTTACAGCTAACATGTGAAGTTGATTGCCCACAGAGACTGCTGTAGTGTCACGTTGCTATCTTAATGCAAAAGTTCCTAAGAACTTTCATAATAGCTTCAGAAACAAAACACTGTAATACTGTATAATCACTAAATTAAAAAGATCAAAGATTGGATCAAATTGGAACTGCTACCATTGGTTTTTCTTTGTTGTGAGTATCCTTTTGTTTCTGAAGTCGTCTGAAATTTCTGAACAACTAATTTGATTTCATGTTTCCCTTTTGATTTAGAAGTCACTGAGGCTCAAACGGCTCCATGATGTAATTATTCAACCGTAGGAAGAAACCCTCTAGTGAATATGAAGATGCAGACTGCACTGGATACAGGAGAGCAGGCAAGGGCGGCGGAACCGGGGGGGGCACATGGGGCACGTGCCCCCCCACTTTTCCTCAGGTTAAAAATGTGCCCTTTTTGTACATAAAAATTGAGGTGTCTCAAGTTAGCAAGAGGACAGGGAACCAGAATGAACACTCGGGAAGGGCCGTTTCCGGCCATCTGAGGGGTTTGTAAAACCAAAATTTTCTTGTACGCTCCGCGCCAACCGATGGTGGCGCTCCGCTCAGATAGTTGTGCATACAACTTTGCAAATCCTGGCTACGCCCCTGACTTTTAATGAATTTCTGTGAGTCAAACTCAAAGCTATTTCGAATGGAAAACATTTGTTAAGATATTAGCAATAAATAAACCCTAATTCGGAAGATTCCTACATTAGCAACTAGCATGATTTCACCCCATTTTGTCTCAAAAGAAAACTTGTTCCTTGTTTCCCAATTTGCACATTGGATATTGCAGTGCTAGTATGCATATTTTCCGGGGGGGGGGGGGGGCGTTGATGGAGTGATGTGTAAACGCAAATAAGATAATACAATAAGAGTTATAAAGGGTACTAAATACAAGGCTGCATCAGTCCAATCGAATTTCTGCAAAGTGCCCTTTGATGTCGGTGCCCCCCCAGATTAAAAGTGCTTCCGCCGCCCTTGAGAGCAGGACCTATGAACCTATCAAGCTTCTTTTGGTATCCTACAGTACACTTTTTGATGCACAGAGTTCCATAGGTTAGAATGAAGTAAATCTGGCTTGTTAACTTGATTCACCAAACTGCTGGCTAGCAAGCATAGTTAAGGAAGTTAAATTCCCCTGCCACTCTTTATCAATATCATGCTACAGTATAATGACATTTCTTCCTTGCATATTTGAGAGCTAAATACTGTTTAAAATTAACACATTTAGAGGGCATTCAAAGATATACAAGCACTGGCATCCATTAGGGTAGTGAGCACTTGCCTAACCCCCCCCCCACTCCCCTACATGGGCTACTGTACACTAGGGCTTCAATTTATACTTCATAGAATTAATAATTTTCTCTCTAACATACATGTACATGCATTAAACTTAGTAGAAGAGGACAAGAAGTCTCAGAGATGTTACAGAGCTCTTCTGAAGCACCTGGCTAGGGCTCAGATATATTTTCCACAGAGTAAAATCAGATTAAGTATTTCTGTTCCTGACATGTCCTCATGTGCTTTAAATTGCTAGCAGTTTCCAAAAACTATGTGAAAATACTGAATATTTGGAGAGCTTTGCAGTACCCTTGTAAGTCCAGCCACTATAAACAGAGAACACAATTGGAAATACAGTACTTCCTACTAATCTGAGTATATACAGCTTCCAATACAGAATTGTCACTTGCTGAGCCAGTCACTGCAGTTGGTTTAAAAATGTCTAATTGGTCTCAAAATTGATCTAACTTCACCCACTTGAGTACGTTGGCTTAATAGGGACATAAGGGGAAATATAAGTGTCCCCAAATTTCACAATGTTGACTTTTTTAATTTTATCTCATAACTATTTCAACTCAAAATTTTGAGGTTTCAAGTGTCTTCATCTGCCAAATTTGTGGAAAGAACTGGCCATATTGGATAGCTATTGACCAGCTGAACAGGGTACTGTATAAACCTTTGGTGATCTAAAATCTGGAAAGAGACCCCCAGAGAGTGGTGTAACTAGGTCAATGTAAGCAATGCAGTCTCCAGGGGCCTGGTGCCATTAAATGAAGAAAAATGATATAAAAACACCCATCCATCAAAGCTGACACACCAAATTAGATACAATTATCTCCTGATGAGTGGAAATTAAAAAGACATTCTGTCCTCAATAGGAAAGAAGGTGCGAAATTTCACAATTTTCTCACTCAAGCCCACACCATGCATGGTTGGCTTTGTGTGAGGTTTGACTCTCCTTTGGGAGCTCATTTACATCACTGCACCATACCTTAATATGCCACTTCCACTAAACAACGGACAATCCGGTTCAAGTTTGATGGTTTACTGGTTAATTGTTTTTACACTTACCTGGTTATTGGAATCTGAAGTGTACTTTCCTTCATCTGGATTTTTTTTTTTCTGTGAACGTCCATGTATACAGGGTAGTTAGCCAGAGACATACACATATCTATTTCTGTCGACATTATCAATATCTACTATCAGTAGAACTTAAATCTCATTAACATCATTTTCTTTTTCTTCCTTAGGTTAACTAGAATTATCCTGAAGCGAGCTATTGTGGGATCACCTACTCCACCTGTAGTTACCTGTTTTTGATGGAAGTGTTCATACTGAGCTGACAAAGACAATGAATGGTTCATCATCTGATATTTCCTCCATGTGATGGTAATCACATTAATGGTTAGTGTAGAACAGTGATAGTAATGTTTCAAGAACCTCTGGTAGATTTTATGGATAGCATTGCAGATCAAGAAATACTCTTTTATCTCCATTCACTCTCACTAAAAGAAATTTATACAAAGTTTTAACTCATCCACTCAAATACAACTGACAGAATTATTCCCTAGTAAGGACATAAAAATGATCGGATTCTTGCTGGATTAATCCAGTTTTTGGTACAGTATGTTTGTAATGAGCTTGCCATGACACAATACTGTAGCTGCCTAAACACCCTCTGGTACATTTTACCATTTGCCAAAGTGAAATAAAATTGCCTCCTAAGACTCAAATGAATAAAGTCTTCTAGAACTCCTGACACTCCCAGAATGGTAAGACTGGAAAACAACTTGTTGGTTTCTATGAAAGTAGTTTGGGTTACCTACAAATATGTCTTCTGTTTAGGTATTTATTTCCTTCAGATTAAAACCAAAAACTAGAAATACCATTTTAGATATTCTATATTGATGGAAACATTAAAGAAGTCAACTCAGACTTTATTGCTGAGCTATGTGTTAGAGGTATTTGTAATGACTACTCCATCAAATAAGAAAAAAACACCTTGATTAATTCAGGTAAGTCACACATAGGTCACACAACTATGGATATAATCTTGAAATGTAATGAAATTTGTTTGTTATGATGGTTATATACTGTAGCACAGTAGAGATGACTGTTTTAAGGATTTGCTTAAATGTTGGAAATATGATTCGAAACGCAATTGGACAGTAAAACACAAATCATCTCCACCTTTGATATTCATCTCAAAGATGTCTATCATACAGGCTAAAAATAATGGTTGGGTTTGCTTCTCCCTTAATTCTTTGATATTTTTCTCCACACTCCTGATAAACTGTCGCACACCAGTTCTAAGATCCACAATCACATCCTGTGGGGCTAAACAAGCATTATTCAAGTAGGGTGTACACAAGTCCAGTGACATTGAAAGCCAGCTACAGTTCCATGCCAATTGTGTCACCAGATCCAATTGTTTAAGTCTTTGTTATCCAAAGTTAAAGTATATCATTCTTTATCACATATTTCACTAGGCACTTAGCTGACAACTGTAGCCACTACCCAACCACACCCTCTCACACCAGGAGTGCACAGAGCAAAATGTTATGATATAACAGTACTATATATCAAATTCTGGAGATAGAAAAATATGTACTTTAACTCAATCTTTTAAATTACAGTGTCATCATTTCAGATATCCAATATATTCATCAACCTATAGTCAGTACAGTGAACCATCGGTTCCTTAATTATGTGACCAGAACCCTTCGTCATGTTTTTTTTCAGGCTCCATTTTTTTCAGGGTGTCTTTGTGTTAGCTCTTGTTTCTCAATTGAATATAAACCAGACTGGATTGCTAGTGGTATTTTGCCTAATGTTTTTATTGAAGATTCAATGCTTGTCTCAATTTCAAATTAATATTTCTTTGTATTTCAATTAGCTTGGTATTAGGTGAGCTGTATATACACTGTGGAAGCATTTTAAGACCTTGAAATCATCTTGTACAGTCTATAGATTTGTATTTTAGTTGCATTAGTTTCTTTACATTGTTATTATAATTATAACTGAGTATTTTTTTTTAAACTACAGTAGCATACCATATGTTTATAATAGCTGTGCTCTGTGTTTGCCACGGTTACATGATAGAATGCTTCTACTTGCAGACCGGGTGATTATAATTTACATTAATAATAACTTTATAACTGATGACCAAATGCATTTTGTTTTTTCTCATCATCAGGTAAACTGGAATTATTCAGTCCTGAGATCAGCCTTCTTAGGGATTTACCATATCCGGATTACAGCTTTTGGAAGAAATGTGTACAGTTTACATCAGCAGGGTAATGATTGTATGGTCCACCACCTGATTCTTAACCACACCCACCCATCCCCTTCTTCAATGAGAATACAAGTGTTTAATTGGATATTTTTACTCCATGATGTATCAGATGATCCCTTAAGGGAAATTTCCCCAACGGAAAGTCTATCATCCAGCACCCCCTTCCCCCACCCAACCCCCATCAATGCCAATCACTGCAAAACAAGACATAACACGTGAACAATCTAGTTAGAATACTGCTGAAGGTTGTGTCTTAAACTCAGGGATTACATCTCTAATCTTTCAAATCTGACCAATTTTAATGGTCATTAGACATCCATTGTTTCATTATGAAACAGTTCATTCCCATTTGAGCATCTAATGCTAATGAAGGCTTTCTGTTGTCACCGTCTCCAGGTTGAGTGGATATTATGTAATTTATGACAAGGTCCACCTATCCCATCATATTAAATAGTTGTCATGGATAATGATAGGAATTGAGTATTGCACTATGACAAGCAACAGTTTATGATTCTATCACAAAAGATCGTACAACACAATATGACAAGTTCTTGTAGGATTCAGCATGTTATGTCATTTGAAATCCGTAGTGCATTTGTATTCTTTTTATGTTCTTAAAGTTATCGTGTAATGTAGTAATTCTGTTAAAAGGGGGGGGGGGTGGCATCAGGTTGCTGTCTATTGGCAAAGTTGGAAATGAAGTTACTGGGAAAGTTGTGAAAGCAAAAATAACAACATTTATATAATAGAGCAGCCTCTGCTTCACACTGGTATACCCAATATTTGACAAAAGCAATCCAGACCAGTAACTATGCCTAACTTGGCTATTTGGTGTTCATACAAAGATGAACAACTTCATTGGCCTGCTGCACCAAATAACGCTAAAAGTACCAACTTAGTAAGTGTACTGATCAATTTAGTCTTATCCAAAGGATTGCAAACATGTTACCAATGTTAGCCTATTATTTTGTTTTGGATAAATTTTCAATAAAATGACTGAACTTGCAATTATAGAGTTGTTTCAGGGACACAAAATCATCATAGCATTAGCTTGTGTATCTCTGAGCAATGGAATAACTGTTGAGTAAATATTAAAAAGACACACTCAATAACAAAGGTTTCATTGTTTGCATTAAAGCATATCTAGTTCTGATATTCTCAATATACAAAAAGTGACAACTGATTCTTATTGTCTTTGTCTTTATCTCCTCGTTAGGCAAATGTGGATTAATCAGTCTTGAGATGGTCTTTGGGGGTCACCTTATGCGGATCTTGCACAGAATGGTTTACAATATATAGCTGATGGTAATGGTAAGTGTATAATTATTGTATAGCAAGACTGGTAACTAGCTGGGCTGTAGTTATAATTAGATTTGAGTCTGGGTAGAAAGTGACTTTGTTACTGCCTAATCCTGGAGGAACAGTAATTGTTTTGAAACTTGCTTGATCAACAAACTCCCTAAGGGCCTAAGGGAAGATAAGGTAGTACCCAGTCTTTACAATGTCGCCACACTCCTCTCTATTAACCAGCCTCACTTCCACAAAAATGTAGTAATGTACCTACTTGAGATTATATCCTCTTGATATAAACACAAGATTTGCTGAGGCTAAGAAATATATAAATAATTTAATATTAACTATGTATACTGCATCAGGAAGTGAGTCAGTGTTATTTACTATGAAGCCTACAGTATGTGCTTCCACTTGTTTAATGTTACATATGTAACAATTAAGTCTTTGTTAATAAAATGTAGAATCACTAACTGGAACCATATCTCCCTTTGAACATTCTAACATTTCGTACCTACCCCTCTCAGTGCATCTAAAACTCAAGAAAATTGATATCAAATTTAAATCTGGAGATAATCTAGTCTTTATGCCATTTTCCAATGAGGTATATAATTTCCATTCTTACCCATTGTTTAATAGTGTTGATAGATTCTCTTAATGTGTTTTGTCTAAAGATGTACATTATTTGCACTTCAGCTATAGTACTGGCCATTCAAGAGATATTTCCATCAAACTCAAGCACATGTGCTTTCTACATCTATTTTCTGGTGCAGATAGCTCAAAAATTTGGTAGAAAACATCCAGCAATTGTTAAAAGTTGTTTTATTGGCAAGGGGAAGGGGAAGGGGGGCTTCAAACTCTTCGGATGTAACATCAGTTACCACTACAACTGTTGTAAATAACTAATTGTATTGATTAGCTCAGATGCTAAACATATTCTTAAAAAGCAGCTAAGGTGCTTTGAATAATGATATTAGTCCTGTGCTGTAAGCTATGTCAGTCCAATAAACCCAAATATAAAAACAGAAATAGAAAACAATGTATAGGCTGCCCTTAGAATACAGCTATGTAAAATATTGATGTATACTTATTAATAAGACACAAGGAAAGACATTGATATCAGTTACAAAAATGATCACAGACCTGATGAATATTCACCTTGATAAATCTAGTGAATGGAAAGTTAGGTTATTTTGTATTTTCTCTCTAACCTCTAGGTGATACAGTTATCAACATTTCTTCTGTACATTTCCTCCAAGAAATTGAAAGAAAAACTCAAGTGGGAACATATCACTGATGACATAACTTCCTTTGTGGATGAGAGTCTGGTGAGTCTTCACATAATAATTTCTCAAAAGTCAGTTTGTGAAATGGTAATAGTTTGTGTTGGATACCCTCTGATCAAATCTACAGGCCATATGTAGGTGAAGACAGCTTGCCTTATTAGCTTCATCAATAACATCAAATGCACTTTTTTAAGATTCCACTTGTTTAATTGTGTAGAGGTAATAACATTTAATAAAGTGAATTACTATATTGTAGTATTGATCGAAGATATCTCAGTTACAGAAAGATACCTAAATTATCAGTTCATCAGAAGAACTTTTTAGAAAATAAAAATTTTCCACATGCCAGGCAAGCTAAGTTTTTGTAGTATGTACCTTGGTCTGATCATGGATGTGTTTGGAATTAAGAAACTATGAAGTATCAAGTCTTTGAAGTTATATGTACATTACCACCTGTAATCTTGGTATCGTTTTGACCCATTAATACAGTAAATCAGATGAGAGCGAATGAATTAGGGATTCTCCAGGCATCTGCCATCAGTAATTGCTATATTTAGATCTTACATTCCCATATAACTAGTATTGCCAGTAATCATAGCTTTAAAACAACTTTTGAATATGCATGAAGCCATGATATGCCATGTTCACTGCTATTCTAGATAGACCTTATTAACATTTTACTCTTAACTCTTTTCATTGCTCACAGGAAATTGTTCTAAACTGCACACTTTCAATGTTGTATACATTGGCAAGATTTAAAGTTGTATTACACAAATGTAGTAATAATAATGATGATTAACCCATTCCTAGCATGGATGTAGGCCAAATGCCCTGCCCGCCCCCATTTGTGACATGACACAATAGGCATCAATTAGACCTAAAACCAGCCTTTCCTTTCACCCTTCAAAATGATAACAAGTCAAAGCACAAACTGTTTCGATATGACTTATAGATGGACTAATACCAAATGAGATGTTATTTATCAGAACCTGAGATGTAGTTGTTCCTCTTTGGTTAACAAGATATTGCATATACAGGTCACTTTATTAATTCTAATTTTGTTTGGAATGCACAAAATATATTTCTTTCCAACTCTGGGTACATTGGTATGGTATGGTATGGTATGGTATGGTGCTTTGCTACAAGCTACAATCTTTCTGTGAACATTGTGTTGACATGCTACTGTATTGCTGTGTATGTTTTGTGCATTGAATAACCACAGCCTATTCACCTTGTTAGCCCCAAACACAAATTGTATTGATCCCTTCACGGAATACTCTCTCAGTTGAAACAAATATACCTTGATTTTATCCATTACATTATTCATTGAATACATATATTACACTAAGCCATTCTTTTGTTTAACAACTTTGAGAACCCAATCTCCAATAATGACAAATATTTATATTGTTAAGATTGCATAGCACAGTCACATACAGTAGTATCAAATCTGCTAGCAGGGGCGGATCCAGGGGGGGGGCCCGGGGGGCCCGGGCCCCCCCTTTTTGAAAATCCTGATTTTTTTTTTTTTTACCGCGTTCGAGGGAAAGTGCCCCATGCGTGATCAGTGGCGTAGCTACGGGGGGCCTGAAATTGCAGACATGAGATCCATATTTTCAGGCTAGGTACATGCTGCTTAGAATACTGTGCCGTTTCCGGCCATCTGGGGGGTTTGTAAAGCCAAAAATTTTCTTGTACGCTCCGCGCCAACCGATGATGGCGCTCCGCTTAGATAGTCTTACGTTCAGGCGCGGCTGGACCAGTCAGACCCCCCCCCCCCTGTCACAAATCCTGCATCCGCCCCTGATATGTCATTGAATATTCCACAAAACAACTTTTTATGTCCACGAAACTGTCGAAACATGATTTTCACTACTGGTAGAGATATAAAATATTGGGAATTCTGAATTTCCTGCAAACATGCGGCTGTGCCTGTTCAATACTCACTACTGTATCGCCTTACAAAATTGATGAGTGGAAATAGTTTCTCCAGGACCGTATCGTATCGTGGGTATCGAGTGCGTCTGATATACGAACGTACGTAGTACGTACGTACGTCTATGATGATATGCACTGTACTGTACTGATAAAAACATAGGTGAATTTCACTCCATGGGAGTGATCACTGAGCACATTCCGGTATAAGAGTGAATTTCCACTCCATTGGAGTAAATCTTAACTCCTAATAGAGTTATATTCACTCATATTAGGAGTGAGGGTTAACTAAAATAGAGTTAAATTTTACTCTTAATTTGAAGTGCGCCGAGTGATCACTCCAATGGAATGAAATCCACTCATTTGTTTTTAGAGTGTTGCTAGATATATGAAGAAGAAATTTACATACCAATACATGTTATCGGTCATCGATTGGCACAAAAAGCCAGATTCTGATGACAGCTGCCTCAAGAAACCCAATAAATGGCCTAATTAGCACCGAGCCATCAATGTGGACCATTACCGAAACATCGATGCGTGTTAGTCTTCCACCCCCTTCCTCTAATGCTATTTAAGTCCACATGTGGGCATATCCTGCAAATCTACCGGTAGCCCACAGGGGTTTGAGTTGGGAGAGAGGCCTTGACAGCTTGAAACGACAAATGATGCCAACTTCCCTCAAGTTAAAAGTCTGGCTGAGTTGGCAAGGCCAGTCAGCATGAAAGAGAAAAAACTTTTTTTGCATTTCTGTCACCAAAGTTGCACATCTTTTTGGTTGCTATTTTGCCTCACAGGTGCCATCTCCTGCGATCTGGGGGTGCTGAAATCTCAAATTTTCTCTGTACGCTCCGCGCCAACCAAGGTGGCGCTCCGCTTAGATAGTAAACTCCCCCCCTATAAGAAAGAACAGCCCCCATGGCCCCCCCACTCAAAAAATCCTAGCTACGTCACTGTGCGTGTAATTTTTTGTAATTAAATTTGCAAAAAGAGTACACCATCATTCTGATAAAGTGAAGGTGAGAGGGGCACTCTGACTGCATCAATAGTCTCCATCTGGAAGGGGGCATCCAAGATGAAATGGCCTGGAGTAGCCTGGTAAAAAGTAGTTTGCATCACCACCTACTCCCCAAAGACGTAAATCCCAGCTCATTGCTCGAAATTGCAAATATATGCCCGGCAAACCATGAATACATGATTTATTGGAAATAAATTTTACTCCAAACTTTCACGAAAAGTAGCACCAGATTGCACCGAGGACCTCCATATTTTGTGAAATTTTCCCAATGGGGAGGGGGCACCCACTCCCCTTAGACCCCTCCCCCAGGACGACGATTAGGCATTTCCCATCTGGGCCCCCCCTTCGGCGAAATCCTGGATCCGCCACTGGCTAGGAAAGGTTAGATACTAGTAATGACACTTTCTATCTTTGTAGAGTTTGTTATGTTTCTTTATTCACATTTTTTTTTGTAAATTCAGACGTATGTCTACTCAAGTCTTCAGTCTGGAGTTGATGTAATATCTAACGCTGACATTCCAGTAGAGATGACTTTTCTTGTTTGTGTGAGATGTGCATTCTTAGCATCTCTAAGTTAATAGTCATTGATGGATTTATATCTTTTAGAGGTATTATTTATGTTACTCCCTTCCCCTAATGCCCATCTTTATTTCATAATGATTTTTCTTCATTTATGATTTTCTAATGTAACATTATTACATATTTCGTTGTCAGAATGTGCTATGATGGTTTGTTGACTTTGTTGACTAGTTACAGTACTTAAATGTGCTATATTATTTATTTTAACCATAAAATCCAATAACTAAGTTTCTATCTCTTTTATATTTGCTTTAGGGGATCGGGGGGGGGGGTGGGATAGGGTGTTGGCAGGGTGGCATGACGTGTAAAAACGTTGAGCTAATATGTGCATATGAGTAATTTAGTTATGCTGTATAATGGGTTCATTGACAAGCATGGTATTTATAATGGGTTGATTGGCATGCATGGTAGGTATAATGGGTTGATTAGCATACATGATATGAATAATGGGTTGGTTGGCATACATGGTATGAATTATGAGTTGATTGGCATACAAGGTATGTATAATGGGTTGATTGGCATACTTGGTATGTATAATGGGTGGATTGGCATACATGGTATGTATAGTGGGTGATTGGCATTTACATGTATAATGGGTTGATTGGCATACATGTATAATGGGTTGATTGGCAAACATGGTATGTGTGATAGGTTGATTGGCATACATGGTATGTATGAAGGGTTGATTGGCATACATGATATGTATAATGGGTTGATTGGCATACATGGTATGTATAATGAGTTTATTGGCATACATGGTATGTATAACGGGTTGATTGGCGTATGTACATGGTATGTATAGTGGGTGATTGGCATTTACATGTGTAATGGGTTGATTGGCATACATGGTATGTATGAAGCGTTGATTGGCATACATGGTATGTATAATGGGTTGATTGGCATACATGGTATTTATAATGGGTGATTGGCATACATGGTATTTATAATGGGTGATTGGCATACATGGTATGTAAAATGGGTTGATTGGCATACGTGGTATGTATAATGGGTTGATTGGCATACATGGTAGGTATAATGGATGGATTGGCATACATGGTATGTATAATGAGTTTCTTGGCATACATGGTATGTATAATGGGCTGATTGGCATACATGGTATGTATAGTGGGTGATTGGCATTTACATGTATGATGGGTTGATTGGCATACATGGTATGTATAGTGGGTGATTGGCATACATGGTATGTATAATGGGTGGATTGGCATACATGGTATGTATGATGGGTTGATTGGCACACATGATATTTATAATGGGTGAATGGCATACATGGTATGTATAATGGGTGGATTGGCATACATGGTATGTATGATGGGTTGATTGGCATACATGGTATGTATTGTGGGTGATTGGCATTTACATGTATAATGGGTTGATTGGCATACATGTATAAATGGGTTGATTGGCATACATGGTATGTGTGATAGGTTGATTGGCATACATGGTATGTATGAAGGGGCGATTGGCATACATGGTATGTGTAATGGCTTGATTGTCACTTGTGGTATGTATAATGTATAATGTATAATGGGTTGATTTGCATACGTGGCACGTATAATGGGTGGTTTGCAAACTTAAGAGATGCCTTGTGCATTGAATCTTCAATCTTCTAAATGTAACAGTATTTCATATTTTGTCAGAATATGCTATGATAGTTCGCTGACTAGTTACTTAAATGTGCTCTATTATTTAAATTAACCATAAAATCTAAAAACTAATTTACTATCTCTTTTTTTCTCTGCTTTAGGGGGAGGAGTGAAATGTTGGCAGGGTGGCATGACGTGTACAAAATTTTTGCTAATATGTGCATGTGAGTAATGTAGTTACGCTGTAAAATGGGTTGATTGGCATACATGATATGTGTAATGGGTTAATTGGCATATGTGGTATGTATAATGGGTTGATTGGCATACATGGTATTTATAATGGGTTGATTGGCATACATGGTATGTATAATGGGTTGATTGGCATACATGGTATGTATAATGGGTTGATTGGCATACATGGTATGTATAATGGGTTGATTGGCATACATGGTATGTATAATGGGTTGAGTGGGTCAGTTCAGGGGATCATTCATGTGATGTATGTCATAATATTAGTTATGTCAATTTGTTATGTCCAATCCACAAGAATACTCATGTGAAACAAATCTTCAATAATATTGTAACTGAAGCTCTACGATGCTTGCCATACACCGGACCAGCATCATTTTGCAAACTTACGAGATGCCTTGTGCGTTGAATCTTAGCCGTTGATTTCCGTTAACCCTACATCAACATTATTATCATATTCTTTGTTTCTGTTTATACTTTTCTATGTTCTTTTCTGGTCACATTTCACCTTCATATTTCTGCATTACTATATATGGTTGTATTTCTAATTATATCAATACTGCTGTAGTACAATGTTGGTCTTCGTAATAAATAGAAGAATGGTGGTTGTGTTATAAACAATGCTTCCTCCAGCGGTTGAGTGATAAATATATTAATACACAATGAATGGTGTATATGGCCAGAGACTGTATACTTTGTAGGCCCAACCTTCTCAATTCATATTCGCCTTTATATACAGAAAATTAACGTGAAAGGTAATATGAAACGTAATTAACTGAAAATACAATGAATTTCAAGAACGGTTACTTAAGGCAAATTATGTATTAATACTCTCTCATGTTTATGTATATAATTACTATTGAGATGCTGATTATTTTGTGTGTAACAGTTTAAACTTAAATCCTCTTCTTGTTTGATTATCATTCCCAGCCAGTTTTCCGTTGTTCCTTTATACTTGTATAATTTAGCTTTATGCTAAATATAATCCAGCTGAACGAGTTCTTGTAGGTTTGTATTCCTTGCTGAAGGCAGAAGGAATCTTTGCGATGGTGTTGGCTTGTGTGCGTGTGTGTGACACTTTGGATCGTAAACACAATATCTCAATACATAAAACATGCTTGAACTTCAAACTTAGTGTGTTGGTAGCCTTAGTGAGTAGATGTTCGCTTTTTTTCATGGAGGTCAAGGGTCATTTGAGAGATCACCGGAGGTCATAGGCAAAAAAAATTGTAAACACTGTATCTCAAGAAGTTAAAATGCGTTAAACTTTAACTTTAGACTGTTAATAGACCTAGAATCATCTCTATTGTTTTTACATGGAGGTCAAAGGTAATTTGGCGTCACCAGAGGTCAAAGGCTGAAAACCTTGAACTTTAAACTTTGTTGGTAGCCCTTGGGGAGCAGATGATCCCTTTTGTTTTTCATGGAGGTCAAAGGTCGTTGAATGTTAATTGTTGTTTACAGTCAGAATAAATCTAATTATGCAGAAGTGAAGTTTGTTTGACCTTCGACCCTCTTTGCATAGGTACGCATTACTCAATTCTGCAAGACTTACCATTTCTGCTCAGCAATTCAGCTCGTTAGAAAATATTGTATCTAAAGTTTCTTCTCATATTGGCAAGGAATCACTAAGTCACGTGACTTTCTGGTTTACATTGCGCTTATAGTTACACTATTAAAGTAAGTAAGTATGCTGTACTACTACTCCGTATGTAGAGTACTGGTTAGAATTGAAATCTAATCCATGCTTCTATGAGTTTATTTTGTTATCATCAAACAGTATGATGCTCCCAAATTTCTCACAGAACAGATTGTTCAACTGTTGACTTACCCCTCTCGTCTCCTTTAGGCCTGGAACGACTTGTCTGTTTGTTTGATGTTGTTAGTATTTACTGTACATACAATGTAATAGTTGTACACAGTTTCCATAGTACACAGTAAGCCTATATTTCACTCAATTTAAGGTGGCATACTCCTATTAGCGTCTATATCAATCCGCCCCAAGTGTTCTCCTTTAGGAAAAGTGCCAAAAAGCAGCAGGAGAACATCTTTTTTTACCTGTTATCAATCACAATCTAGTTTTTTGTGGCTTGCATATTGAAGAGCATGAATGGAAGTACATGTAGTGAGACAATTGGGTCAATTGAGGCAATTTTAGATCCCTTTAAGGCCTCCCAGGAGCAGCGTAGGAAAATTGTTTACCACGGAGTGAAGAGGTTTGTTTACAACTGACGGAAACTTCCGGCTCGGATAGCAAAAAATCTACACGGTCATAATACGGAAAATTGATGGTGCCATGAAAGGCCAACTTGTCAGCTATCCGGTGATGGGTAACTTTTAGCTAGTGAAAACTTTTTATCTAGACTTCGAGACCACATTACTTTTGTGCTTTAGTGTGTAAGTCAATGGGGCTTGCCTGGCGTATGCTACCGTAAGATGAAACATTTGACCCACAGCATGGAGACATGTCACGTGCTCTGTAACATCACAACTGTATATATCACTTAGACGGGAGATGATTGTCACATGGTAATGTCTTCAAGTTTAGTGGAATAACTAGGGATGGGTGGGATTGGGGTGGTGTGATGGTCATAAACGGTGTATGTTCTATCTTTCCTAACATTCAGCGCCTCGTCCAACTACTGCACACGCAATAGTTTAGTATCATGGAATTTGGCGGCGTGGAAAACGGAGTGTTCTTGAGATGTTATTTATTTAATAACCCAAATTATAGGTGATATTCGTTGCACCGACAGGCTGAATACATTGAGTGTCAAAGGGAGGTGTGTAAGTCGGAAGGGGAGGCTGGAGGGGAGGGGTGCATTAACACATCTTCCTCAGTTCACTTGTCAAGACATACAGTGACATTCTTCAGTGTCGAAGACACCAGCTCCACTCATCTGCAATTCGGCTGGATCCTTTGTTAGCGAAACAATGCGATTTAATCAAATGATCGATTTTTAATTAGAAACATATTTTCAGTTTACGTTTGTGACGACATTTCTGGATAAACGTCAAAACTTCATGATAAACGTTACAATTTCTATAAGTGTGTGATATCAGTCTAAATTGTTCTATAAAAAATAAATCAAATATCAGAAAAAAAAAACTACACAATTTCAACATGAAAAGAAATTTTTCTTTTCGGGAATAATAGTCAAAAGTCGAGGTAAGCAGAGTAAATTCGACAAAGCATATGTTAACATAATTTCTGTGATCAATGTTCCTTCTGAGCCACCGTAATACCCTAACAAATTATATTGCGTACTTAGTAATAACAGTCGGAGCAGATGTTGCCACCTGGTACAGCTAAAACCAACAAAAACAGAAAAAAGGAAACCTACACAATAATGTCTCATATATAATGTATACCTCTATCATTCCAGTTTTGATTCTTTCAGAGGGTAAGGTAGACAAATATTTGAGGGCCTATTCCCAGGCCTCTCATAGCTAATCCTCTGCACCACCCCCCCCCCCCCCATTGTGGTACAAGATTAGTCTTTGTACAGAATAGTTTATTTTGTATTGAGAGAGAGAGAGTAAAAGTGCTTGTTTTACACTGAAGTTAAGTTGCTGCCCAGTGTATATGACTACTCTTGTAGAAAAGAGACTTCTCTATAGCAATGTGATAAACTCAACTCAAATTTCAGCTTACAGTAAAATTTAAATCAATAAAGTGTCATCCATTGTAACTTGATGATAATTATTGAAGCAACAAATGTTTTTCGGCAGCATAATCCAGTGATTTTCAGAGAGTAAACAAATCCTGTTTTCACTTGTTACATATCAGAACATGAGAAAAGGGGACTTTTCAAACGGGGCTTCTCGTTCTTTATTTGTGTGTTTTTTCTCTTCTTAATACGAATATCCTTCGAATATCTATCGTTGACATTAAGTTATTATATTTATATGAAAATATTTTCTTCACATCTAACCTACCTTTCGTAATCGGAACTAGCTTGCCTTTTGTTATCGCTATTTACTTACCCTGCACCACAAAACTAATTTACAACGAACTTTGCTACCGTTGTATGACAGTCACTGTTTACACAACAAACACATATAAATATCATAAGAAGTGTACCCCGTGGTTTCGTGTAATTGTTTCATAGTTCATATTATCAATTTTACGATATATGACAAGATATCTTTTCAGAATGACGATAAGATGCTTCACTTCCATTACGTATTAAATCATCTGGTATTAAGAAGATGGATAACGAAAATGTATTTTTTTCTCATTGGGAAAGAAGAACATATTCTAGATGCGTCCCGATGATCTTTTTAGGGCAGCTTTAACAGGCCATGAATATCAAAAATATCTTTTCGCTCATAAATTGGCTTTTCTAAAACAAATAACAAAATAATATTCCGGAGCTAACAGCATCGATAAGTTTCATTTTGGTCATCTAAACGGCATACAATACAGACTTGATACACCCAAGCAGCATAAGTCGCATACACGGATGTCGTGTATATAGAAGGTAAATGTTACAGCCAGTCCGCATATGTGATAACATCTAAAAATATCTAGAACAACTGTAATATGCCGGTTCGACGTTTTTTCCTTTGACGTAGACCAAAGCTAGGCTATATTTTTAAAAAGTATTCTAGCTAGCATGCGACTGCAATAAAAACGAAGACAATTATAACTAAAACTATCACAGATTAACCGGACAACCAAGCTCATTAACGGTTGTCAATCACGACGTACACCTGTTCTGGACGTGACAGAGAATATCCAGTCCTGGCACTGATTGGTCAAATTGAACAACATGTTAACGATACTGTATCCTCGTCATAGAAAATTCAACTAGGAAAAATGCACAGTTTATCGCCTTTTGTTTAAGAAGTGAAGCCTTGAAAAAAATGAGGGCGCTTTGTAGTGTACGGCAAAAAGCCAGATCATTAGTAAGTCTTCACATATACATTGTGCATTTGAAACTGAATTTGATTATACCCGCTTTTTCTGAAAGAGTAGGTGTACTTTGCACAACAGAGACATGTTATGGCGACCAAAGTGGTAAGTACTATACTCCTGATTTTAAAACCAACTTTTATTTTTTTCTCGCATCTATAATGACTCGAGTAAGTGGAGTGTGTGCAACTTTAAATGTCTGGAAAGTGTCATTTCCGATATCTGAGAGGCACATGGCAAAGATTTGTCTTGCTTGTATTATGTTAGTGCTCCACTCAAATAGTGGCATAGCCTAGTTGTCCCTAAAAATGCCTTGAAAAAGCAACCGTCCCTCCTCCCCACCCTCTTCCCACACACGCCTCCTTTTGTGTAATACTTCAATATTAGTCTGTGCATACAGTTATCAGTTTAGTGTTAAAGTAGAACGATAGTGACAGAAAAAAATCTCTCATTTTCATATATAATGTAGTTTATATGTTACCAAGCAACTTTTTTTATTTTAATTTTTCAAATAGCACACCGGAAAGTTATAAAAAAGGGAATTATAACATCGTTTTTTCGTCTCCGTAATTTAGGAATTTGCAAACACTGCAACGACCTTGAACAGTCCTCATGTCAGTGAATGACGTCACTGTGATGATCTTTTCTGTTTGTGCACTGTTCAGTACGGAGCTGTGCGTGCATTTCGTGTCATCATAACTGTTATTTTAGTTAAATTTTCCGGCGTAATGTTCAAGACATAAATAGATAATGAATATCATGGTGTTTCTTGATTTCTTCACCACGTGTTTACAAGTTTTTTTTTTACGAAATTTGCGGCAATTTCAACGATTTCCCAATATCTGAAGAGGTAACTCGCAAGCTGACCCAAAGTAACGTAAATCTCAAGATCACGTTTTTGGCGGGTTTTATACAGTGATGTATGAACGTGCTCACTTACCAGTCAAACTGGCACAATAACAATAGTGATGATAGTCTCAAACGTAGATTAGTATAACATCCGAAAGAAAATCCAAAGTTCTAAACAAAGTAGATTCGCTTGTATGCGCTAGGCCTACTGTAAAACATAAAACGTTCCTTGTTCCGTGCGTCATTAAATCCAACAGAAAGGTTTCATTGAGCTTGAAATACAACCAAGGGCGGCGGAACCGGGGGGGGGGGCACAGGGGGCACGTGCCCCCCCACTTTTCCTCAGGGTTAAAAATGTGCCCTTTTTCTACATAAAAATTGAAGTGTCTCAAGTTAGCAAGAGGCCAGGGAACCAGAATGAACACTCGGAAAGGGCCGTTTCCGGCCATCTGAGGGGTTTGTAAAACCAAAATTTTTCTTGTACGCTCCGCGCCAACCGATGGTGGCGCTCCGCTCAGATAGTCGTTCATACAACTTTGCAAATCCTGGCTTCGCCCCTGACTTTTAATAAATTTATGTGGGTCAAACTCAAAGCTATTTCGAATGGAAACAATTTGTTAAGATATTAACAAGAAATAAACTCTAATTCGGAAGATTCCTACATTAGCAACTAGCATGATTTCACCTCATTTGTCTCAATAGAAAACTTGTTCCTTGTTTCCCAATTTGCACATTGGATATTGCAGTGCTAGTATGCATATTTTCCTTGAGGGGGGGGGGGGGCGTTGATGGAGTGATGTGTATACGCAAATAAGATAATACAATAAGAGTTATAAAGGGTACTAAATATCAGGCTACATCAGTCCAATCGAATTTCTGCAAAGTGCCCTTTGATGTCGGTGCCCCCCCAGATTAAAAGTGCTTCCGCCGCCCTTGAATACAACTGCATTTGAACTCAATCGAGTAGTTAGTCTAGCTCGAACAATTTTCTCACTACATGCAATACCTATTGCGTTTATTCACATGCATGCCTCGCGGTTTGGGCTTCAGGAGGAGTCGTATCTAACACTTAACAACTTCACGTAGGTCCGCAAATATGGAACGCCAAAAGGGCAATGTATTTTGCTGTCTCATTTGATGTTGTCTCCTTCGATGCTGTTGTCTAATTTAATGTTGTTGTTTACTTTTATGTTGTCTCATTTGATGTTGTTGTCTCCTTTGATGCCGTTGCCTCCTTTAATGCCGTTGCGTCCTTTAATGCCGTTGCCTACTTTAATGTTGTTGTCTACTTCAATGTTGTGTTCTCCTCTGATGCCGTTGCCTCCTTTAATGCCGTTGCGTCCTTTAATGCCGTTGCCTACTTTAATGTTGTTGTCTACTTCAATGTTGTGTTCTCCTCTGATGCCGTTGCCTCCTTTAATGCCGTTGCGTCCTTTAATGCCGTTGCCTACTTTAATGTTGTTGTCTACTTCAATGTTGTGTTCTCCTCTGATGCCGTTGCCTCCTTTAATGCCGTTGCCTACTTTAATGTTGTTGTCTACTTCAATGTTGTGTTCTCCTCTGATGCCGTTGCCTCCTTTAATGCCGTTGCCTACTTTAATGTTGTTGTCTACTTCAATGTTGTGTTCTCCTCTGATGCCGTTGTCTCCTTTAATGTTGTTGTCTCCCTTGATGCCGTTGTCTCCCTTGATGCCGTTGCCTCATTTAATGCTGTTGTTGTCTACTTCAATGTTGTTTTCTCCTCTGATGCCGTTGTCTACTTCAATGTTGTTTTCTCCTCTGATGCCGTTGCCTACTTTAATGTTGTTGTCTACTTCAATGTTGTGTTCTCCTCTGATGCCGTTGTCTCCTTTAATGTTGTTGTCTCCCTTGATGCCGTTGTCTCCCTTGATGGCGATGCCTCATTTAATGCTGTTGTTGTCTACTTCAATGTTGTTGTCTCCCTTAATGCCGTTGCCTCCTTTAATGCCGTTGTCTACTTTAATGTTGTTGTCTACTTCAATGTTGTGTTCTCCTCTGATGCCGTTGTCTCCTTTAATGTTGTTGTCTCCCTTGATGCCGTTGTCTCCCTTGATGCCGTTGCCTCATTTAATGCTGTTGTTGTCTACTTCAATGTTGTTTTCTCCTCTGATGCCGTTGTCTACTTCAATGTTGTTTTCTCCTCTGATGCCGTTGTCTACTTCAATGTTGTTTTCTCCTCTGATGCCGTTGCCTACTTTAATGTTGTTGTCTACTTCAATGTTGTTTTCTCCTCTGATGCCGTTGCCTACTTTAATGTTGTTGTCTACTTCAGTGTTGTTTTCTCCTCTGATGCCGTTGCCTACTTTAATGTTGTTGTCTCCCTTGATGCCGCTGTCTCCCTTGATGCCGTTGCCTCATTTAATGCTGTTGTTGTCTACTTCAATGTTGTTTTCTCCTCTGATGCCGTTGCCTCCTTTAACGTTGTTGTCTACTTTGATGCCGTTGTCTCATTTGATGCCGTTGTCTACTTTGACGCTGACGGCGCTGTTCACCAAAAGCAGTATGGTATGACGTCAAAGTACGTAATATAGCGCGCATATATGGGTTGATAAATGTGACGGCTATGGCAAGCCATGTGGGACAAACACTGCATAATATATCCGCGTATTAATTCGAATATATACGCGTATTAATTCGAATATAATATGTGTTGTACATGTGTAAAGTTTCGCCTTATGAAGCGATCTCGCGAGCCCGCCAGAACATTTATCGTTGGTTTATGTACACAGCAAGAGCGAAAATGTGTTTTCGTGTATATTCTAATTAATCCGTGCATATATTGGATTTTATCCCCATATGTATTCTATTTAATACGTGTATATATTCGAATTAATACGTGTATATATTCGAATTAATACGTGTATATATTCGAATTAATACGCGTATGTATTTCGGCCATATGATTGGCTTAGAATATATACGCAGGCGCGTATCCAGGGGGCGTTGGGGGGGCGCGCCCCCGGGTAAGAAAAGGGGAGAGAAAAAAAAGAGAAGAAAAAAGGAAAAAAGAGGGGAAAAAAGAGGAGGAGGAGAGGAAGGAAGGGAAAAGAAGAAAGAGAGAAAAGGAGAAAAGGAGGGAGTAAAAGAAAAACGCGAAGACACCGGGGAGAGAAAGAGGAACAGTGACATCATTACAGCGCTGAAGGGTAGCCAGTGACAGATCAATGATTTCGTAAAAGTGTGACTCACCCTACCCCTTACACCGACAACTCCATTTTTGGACGTTTCCATTTTCCTCTCTCACTAATGATCTATATATGTACTATATATGGTCTATCATAACGCGTGTGTAGAATTGTGCTATGAAACCAACTGTGGCTGGTCTCGAACTCGACCGTGTCGTCGGGGAACATGACGCATTTTGGGATGGGGCGACCGACCGCCCCCCCCCCCTCCATTCAGCATTTTTTTTAAATGATATCGCTAAGTAATTTCAAAATAGAAAGTGCTAAGAGGCAACTTACAAGGCCTGGGAAGTGTCATTTCCAGCGATCTGGGAGACATTTTCGGCCAAAATTTTCTTGTACGCTTCGCGCCAACCTATGGTGCCGTTACGCTTAGATAATTTGCCTACAGGCTTCGCCCCTCCCTTGGCAAATTCCTCGCTACGCGCCTGTTCGAATTTGTAACGCAAAGAGCAGATATCACATCATATCAGTGAGCATGAAAATGGCGTTCCAGGATGAAAAGCCTCAAAACTGTCCGACTTGCCTGAAAAAATAACCAAAAATTTTCGCGCGCAAAGCGCGCGTTCAACGTGTTCATGTCAATATCATATAAGCAAGCATCGGTTATTACATCGCATGCCATCATGTACCGTACGGTCCGTTCAAATTGCGCAGTATACCGCGGGATGCTAATGTAAACAACGACATGTCTCATGTAGATGTATAAAAAGCATGGAGGTCCAATTATGTCAAAACTCTCTTTTACATTAGTAATGGCGAATTAGGGGCTGCACCCCCGCCACGCAGTGGCGGAGCGTCCATACGGTCGGGGGGGGGGGGTGGATGCCCCCCCTAACGGACTCAAATGGACTGCTGGCGCCTTTTTCAGCTCTCTACCACTTTTTACTTATTCTAGATTATTGACTTTTTTATTGCGCTATCATCTACTTATTGACATTTCTCACATTTTGTTGACCGTGTCATTTGGCGATGACACCTTATTCTTCGTTTATCTGCAAATTAGCCAGGCCCGGAAAGGGTCATTTCCGGCGATCTAGGGAGTATCTTTATTCAAAAATTGTCTGTACGCTACGCGCCAACCAGTGGTGGCGCTCCGCTTAGATAGTGTCGAAAGCGCTCCTGCAGACCATTCTCGCCACTCCTGACCAATACCCCTAGCCCGCCACTGCCGCCGCGCCTCCTACGCCTATGTGTGTAGTGTGCGGTTTTGGAAATATCTGCTATTTTTTCATTTCCTTCAACCAGGTTTTATAATAGCCGTTATAAGAGGTTTCAAGGGCGTAGGAACCGGGGGGCTGGGGGGCGCCAGCCCCCCAGTGAAAAATGCGGAGGGGCGGAAGTATCATTCCGCCCCCCCGGTTCGCAAGTCAGAAAACCCCTTTTTCATTTCCAAATGAGAAAAAAATCTCATTTGGAGCACCAAATTGCATCTAAGGCTAGGAGAAAATACAAAATTAAGTTCACAAAATGGAGTGGGTGTTGAAGTGTGCTATATTGCACCAAATTGCATCTGAGGCCACCTGGAAATGCAGAAAAAATCCAAACCGGAAGGGGGACACCCCCTCCCCTTAGACCCCTCCCCCAGGCCGGCCATCAGTCTTCAGCCCCCCACTCAAAAGTACCTTCCTACGCCACTAAGAGGTTTTAATGTTTGTACACCAATAAATTAACTGTGTCTGAATTTTCGAAAATTTCTGATCAACATTCTGCATCACACTTCCCTCTACTCGTGCAATTTTGACCGGTCTGTTAGGGGTTGAAGGAAGTTTTTCTATATGGTTGTCCATAGATGAAATTTTGTACAACATTATGGGTATGTTTTGAAGTTAGTTTATTCACGAGAAATGTGAATTTTCAAATTCTGAACAAATATGGGGCTTAAAACCTTGAAAAGTGGGGCTGACGGGTATTGTGGGCCGCGACGTAGAATCACCTACAAAAGCAAAGACCCACAGGAGATGCCATCAGGTCGAACATGATGTGTGCCGGGTTGACAAACTTCAAAAAGGCTATGGATGGAAAAACAAAAATTTTAGGAAATACCTGGTTCTCAGGCAAAAAGTGTACATCTGGATGGTCATTTCAAGCCCGAGAAGTGCCGTTTCCGGTGATCTGGGGGGGTTTCAAAACAAGAAATTTTCTTGTACGCTGCGCGCCAACCGATGGTGGCGCTCCGTTTAGATAGTAATTCGCGCCCCACCCCCCCCCCCGGTTTGAAAATCCTGGATACGCGCCTGATACGCGTATATATTCCAATTAATACGCGTATATATTCGAATTAATACGCGGATATATTATGCAGTGTTTGTCCCACATGGCTTGCCATAGCCGTCACATTTATCAACCCATATATGCGCGCTATATTACGTACTTTGACGTCATACCATACTGCTTTTGGTGAACAGCGCCGTCAGCGTCAAAGTAGACAACGGCATCAAATGAGACAACGGCATCAAAGTAGACAACAACGTTAAAGGAGGCAACGGCATTAAGGGAGACAACAACATTGAAGTAGACAACAACATTAAAGTAGACAACGGCATTAAAGGAGGCAACGGCATTAAGGGAGACAACAACATTGAAGTAGACAACAACAGCATTAAATGAGGCAACGGCATCAAGGGAGACAACGGCATCAAGGGAGACAACAACATTGAAGTAGACAACAACATTAAAGTAGACAACGGCATTAAAGGACGCAACGGCATTAAAGGAGGCAACGGCATCAGAGGAGAAAACAACATTGATGTAGACAACAACAGCATTAAATGAGGCAACGGCATCAAGGGAGACAACGGCATCAAGGGAGACAACAACATTAAAGGAGACAACGGCATCAGAGGAGAACACAACATTGAAGTAGACAACAACATTAAAGTAGGCAACGGCATCAAGGGAGACAACAACATTAAGAGAGACAACGGCATCAAAGGAGACAACAACATCAAATGAGACAACATAAAAGTAAACAACAACATTAAATTAGACAACAGCATCGAAGGAGACAACATCAAATGAGACAACAAAATACATTGCCCTTTTGGCGTTCCATACGCAAACGGTACTTTCCCACTGTGCAAACATTAGTGACAGTGTGCGCTATCGTAAGTAATACTTACACGATGTTTTGTTTCGCTCGAGCATACACACCAGGCGCGGCGGAACGGAAACATTATTGGGTGAGGGGGGGCTAATGTGTGGAGACTATCTAAGCGGAGCGCCACCATGGGTTGGCGCGGAGCTTACAATAAAATTTTGGGTTTATCAAACCCCCAGGTGGCCGGAAACGGCACTTCCCGAGTGTTTTATGCTGCGAATACCTAGCCCTAAAATATGGGTCTCAAGCCTCCAATTTCCCCGATTGCACGTAAAAATCTGTAAAAACATTGTAATTTGTATATTCGATGGTGTTTTAAGAGAGTAACTATTACTCGTAGTGTACTCGCAAAGACGTTTTTGAGTGTAGTAAATTACTACTTGCAATTAAATGCAATAAATAAATAAATGTCATAAGAAAAAACAGAAAGAATTTCTTAACGTCCCGTCATATGATTGATCGTAGAGTCCATTGTATATTCATACGTTCACCAATGGTTGCCCTCCCGCTGTGACAATCGCGGTGATTGTCGTTGATGAAAGGAATCCCTCGAAACTTTTCCACATGCAATGCACAAACGAATGAGCACCCAGTTATTACACTGAAGGGCACTTTAGAAGGATATAGGCCTACCCTACGAAAGATACATCTCCAATTAGAAGGAAATGTCCCTGAAGGATATCCATGGGAAATGTGCTACCATTAGAAGGATATATCCTTCAGGGGATGTTCGAGAACTGGCTGAAATGAGGCAAGTCATTGGCCTAAGACGAAGTTGTGTTGCGCTTACCGGTACTCACACTCACTGCTTCAACTTTTCACGGGGCGTGAAGACACGGTTGGGCTGACTATGTGGTCTCTATAGCCAGGGGACGGGCCGAGGGTCCCCCCAGCTTTTACTTAAATTATTACACCTATATAGTATACGTGTGCACCGGACAGATCGACAAGTATGCATTGAAAAATGGGCAGATGCACGTTTCGGAGCCTTGGTAAATATTGAGTGGGCTTATCATGCATTTGCCCCCTCAACTTTTTCATGGGGGGGGGGGGGCTGAGCCCCCCGGTTCCGCCGCCACTGAAAGTCTTACATAGTGATCGCCGTCCTGGGAGGGGTCTAAGGGGAGGGCTGTCCCCCTCCTCATTGATATGTTTTTGAAGTTAAGGAATGCCTAGATACAAAATGTTGCTATATTTCTCAAGTTTTTAGGTTACAATAATCCTTTCAAAATGACCAAACAATAATTTTCCAGAAGCAGAGTAGCAGCTCCCTGTGGAAACTAACTATGACTTTGTAGTATATAATGCCATGACATTACGGAATAGATGTTCGTGCCCGAGATTACCGAATAAAACCGAGTCGTTGCGGATAAATACGATTATTTATTTGTTGCTTGCAACTTTTTCGCAGGATGTCTTTTTACGAAAATGCGTTCAAATGTTAAATATATTGTTTAATTCGAGAATAATGAAACCAAAGTAGAGGGTTTTACGTATTGTTTTGAAGAAGTATGCTACTCAAAGAGATCTATTTTCTTTACCTGTGCAGAATTAATTGTTCGCCGCCACAACTCTTTGCAAATCTGGGTCTGGATTGTTTCCTGCGTAGCCAAGCTGTGATATTGAGATTGCTATGAAGAATGTACGTTGAGCTGGCATTCACCAGCCAACCATGTATATGATTGAGCGGGCGAGTAATCCCAACATTGTAGCGCGCATGCGCACCACAATTAATATGACTTTACCCGTGTACTTTCACCAGGGGTCCTCTGATGATCAACTAAACACCACCTCTGTTGCCCTGTTTCATCCTCGCAGACCATTTATGCAAAATACATAATTCACGGTTTCGCGACCAGTTTTAAAGGGATGCAGTTTAATATGTATTTATTTTTTTATGTTGAAATTAAAGAAACAAATATGTGTTTGTCATGTTTGTACTGGTTGTAAATCAAAAGCAAACGTCTAACAAACTGAGTAATACGGCTATTGCAAAACCAGAGGCTAACTTAAAGGATGATTTTAGGCACTTTGAATGTTATATGGGAATGTTGTCGAACATTAAAACACACTGCTGACAGTCCAGGTTGAATTTCATTACACTTTTACTTTAATAGAAATGAATAAAAATAAATGAATTCCATGATTTGAAGTGATCTTACAACGTACCTTAATACTGTAGACTGTTAGTTCCTCAGATACATCTCAAAATTCATTGGAAAACAATACTTTACTGGCTAATAAATGATATGTCTATCCTAGATTAAAATAAGGGATATGTCTACCTTAGATTACAATAAGGGATATGTTTACCCTAGATTACAATAAGGGATATGTCTACCCTAGATTACAATAAGGGATACGTCTACCCTAGATTACAATAAGGGATATGTATACCCTAGTCACAATAAGGGATATGTCTACCCTAAATACAAGAAAGGATATGTGTACCCTAGGTCACTATAAGGGATATGTTTCCCCTAGATTTCAAATTATACCTAGAGTTACCCGTGAAGACAATATTTTACTGATAAGTGAGCATTATCCTGTTATACCGCCATGCAGTGTCCAATACGTTGATAGGAACAAACTACGTCAAGTAAACACTAATTTCGAAATGTATGAAACTATTACGTTGGGTTGCTCCGGCTCAATTAGTTCAGGGCTCCGTTATTAAATAAGTAGAATTAACAGCAGATAAAGAGAAACTCCAGACTTAGATATAATTGTACAATATAAGCTTTATTAATTATGTGTTGATATTGTTGCTGGAGTGCAGATCCAGAATAGTGTATCTGAACTACACTCTCTGAAGTCTGGAATGCTAGTCTTGTTTGAAACTAAAAAAAAAACTGCAGTATTTAAGTCATTACAACTTCCTGTGAATGGGCAATAACCTCTCTGTGACATAAACTGTTGGTCACAGAATCTTTCACTTATAATTACTAAGGCACATATATAGGAGAGTACTAGCTATGACTAACCACATTTGTATACACATGAGATGCAACAGGTTGTCATCTGTGGTTATGAATATTTCATGGAATTAAGACAAAGGGAGCTTCTACGAATATGATGTGGGTGAGGGGTGAATAAACTCGGGAACAGGAAGTAATTAGTTACTCTTAAGGCAAAGAGGCATGGAAGCAATTGCTTAAAGTAATATGATGGGGATATAACGACATACTACATTACATCTCTTTTGGAATTTTGCAGAAGAATTGAACTGAAGTGATATTGTAAAGCGAAAGTATTCCATGCCTCTTTGTCTTAACAGTAACTACATACTACATTACACTATATACCCTATCAACCTTCCTGCAGCGTCAATTACAACATATCCATACAAAAACTCGAATATTTTGTGGAATCAATCTACACTGTTACTTTGTTCTTTGTAATTGAGTGTTGTATAGCCGTTCAGTTTAAATCATTCTTTTCACCTCTACTACATGTTTCACATAACTACCGGTGAATGGTACGGTATTGAATTTTATGTTCCTTTCCACGTTTTGTAGAAGGCCATGTTGAGAAGTGAATAAAGCAAATTATTGTACGGGCTTGTGTAGATTCGATCAGTAATCTCTCAGTTGTGGCGTTTATTGCATTAACTCTTTGACTCTTTGGAGTTTACAGTTTGGTTTTCTTTACATATTTTAGAGATCTGAATTGTGTAAATTTACGAACGGATGGAACGCTGTCTGTCTAGATTATCTGAGACATGTATTTTAGTAGACTTAATTCTTGAACTATATTTGCTTATACTTCCAATAGGTTTGAATGATATCTCATAACGAAACACTCATCGATGGAACCAGATTTATACGATGTAAAACAATACATTGATAATTTGTGACTTTCTCTTGGCGGGTTGTGTAGTTTAATGTAATATACATTTATTTAGATTGGTTTGTCGCTGAATTTAATGTTTACATTCATGAAGTGGATTGTTTTTCAAATTATGTGTTTGATATTGATTTTTTGTATATTTAGTTAATCAATCAACATCATGTTCTTTTGGTATAGTTAACAGAAACTAACGTAACAAAACTGTTTTCGACGAACATACTTACATCAAATCTAGATGCAATCTCCAAGAGCTGGATGGTGGATCTCTGAAGAAGCTTGCTATCGCTGCTATAGATCTCAACTCTCTGTGAACACAGATCCCTGACGGTGTCCTTGATTCCATCTACCTCACCAGTTTGTTCCAGGATGCAGAGGATGGCGAACTTATCACCGCCTTCCCTGCTCTTCAAGTATTCTATTATTCTCTTCCCAACTGCTGGACTAATCCCACAGGTGAATCGATAGAGGTACTGAAGATTAAATGGATCCAATTTATCAAGAACATTCTTCAGCTCATATGCATTTCTTGTAGCAGCTACAATTTCTACCAGTCTAAAGCACGCAAACCATTCACAGAATAGTTTATGGTAGAACCTTAAGTCAGTCTTTGTCTGTATGTCTGTAGCAGAAGTCTGTCCGTTTGTCTCAGCACACACTTCTTCCTCTACCAAGATACCAACTGCAATATAATGTTGACAAAACCCTTTACCTAGTCGTGTACAGAGTCCATCCTTACGCCATGATAACTGTTGGTTTTCACCGCAGAGACCTTCATATGCTACTTTACTCAGTTCGTCGTGTTCCATTTCATGTTCGCTCATGTGTTCCTTTGTGTGTTGGTCCAGTGATTTGTTTCTCTGGTGACTATGGAAACATTTAATCATGTAACGAAAGAAACCGGTAACTGACTTAAATTTGTGAAAATGTGTCTTTTCGTGGGTCATGTGAGAAAACATTGCAAATAAGAGAGGTACTTGACAAAGGTCATCCAAAATCGGGTTTGCTTTCAAATCGCGCTTAATTTTAGCAACACTTTCTTCGTCTTTCCCAACAGCCTTGCGAATGTACTGGTCACGTGCTTTTTCGTCAAAGCCAACTAACCTAACATATTTTGTGTTTGATTTGTCATAGTCCTTCGGAAGATATCTGGTGGTCAGCGTGACGTCAATATTCCCAAACAGATTGCTGGTAATGATACGTCCTACGTCACTTCCGGTGGCTTCGTCCCTATCAGGAAACTCGTCATACCCGTCCAGGAGTACCTTAACAGAAGAACAGCTTTCAATGATATTTTTAATATCAGAAGATTTGATACGAGGATCGTTTGGTGCTAAGAACAGTTTAATTGCTTGATAGATAGATATCTTGCTGTTCAGCTGCCTCAACCGGAGAAGAATTAGAATCTCTACGTCTTTAAAAGGTGAATCCTTTACACCGTTGCACCAATCATAGGCGAGCTGTAGGGTCACTGTTGACTTACCATACCCGGGTTCTGCTTCTATGATGCGCCGTTTGGCTTTCATTCGAGGGTCTGTGAAGATATCTTTGTACGAGTCCACACGTACCCATGTTCCTTCTATCTCCTTCGTCGCTCCTTTAACAATGTAGATCTCTGTACCGCCCTCAACGAATACCTTGTCAACACAATATAGTCTGTCCTTGATGTACGGTATGGGCTGGATTGCGTCATATTGTAGTTTATACCTGCTCTTCAGAGAACTGATGAGTATGGCCTTTTTGTCTAAAACAAATGGCAAAATTTGGTTTGTAAACATTACTTTTTTTTGGAAAAAAAATTGGGGCGTGTCAGTGCTTATATATAAACTCAACAATTACGGCGAGCAATCTGTTTGAATTCGCAACGACAAAATTATACCAGTAAAATCGGAGTAATATGCAGTTTTCTATCGCCTTATATATTCGTTCATATCTACATATAACAATTCCAATTGGTTAGGTCAATTTAATAAGGTAGAAACAAAACAATGAAAACAATAAAAAAAATCACATTGAACTCTATATCATAGTAAGAGTAATTACAATGCTGAGGCTTAAATCCTTATCAATGTTTATTTTAAACATAAGCTTTCTATATGCTTAAGTTACTTATACAAAATTATGTAATTACAACAAACCTTGCACTGTAAGGCGCTCCATCGATTATGACGTCACAACAACTTTCATCACTGATTGGCGGGATAAACTTGGGCCTTCACTTTTCTTTTCCGTTGAGTGATATTATCCATGATTATCTATCAAAGCGATGATCTGTTGAATATATATAGATACAGCATGCATGGATAAAACTAACTGAACAATTATCATAAATCAATGTATATATAGATACAGAATGCATGGTCATAACTAGCTTAACACTATTATCATATATCAATGTATAATTATATAAGTCAACAGAACCAGCCACTTTACCAACAGATCTCTGGCTCGACAAAGATTACTTCAAAGTGAATCCCTCCTTATCCCTTATTTACTGTTTACTGTTTACACGAAACATCGACCTTTGAAGTAATCTAATATTAACCCGCCCTGAAAATAAATCAACTTTCTGTTTTGTTATCAATATTCATGATATACTTTTAGAATGTCACCTACAGGTCGTCAGTTTAGATGGCGGGCTTCACAATTATTGCGAGGCTCTCTCTTAATCGTAGATACAACGGTTATTCATTTGCATGTTAAAGAATCTGTTTGAGTTAATTTTTATCATTTTATCGATGCTAATCGATAGTGACATCAGATAAAAATGTTCGTCATACGTTTGACTACAGTCAAGGTTCAATGCAAAAAGTGAGGTTAAAATCTGTTTTCTTTTTTAAACATTTTCCAATTTGGTCTTTATTGTTTATAATGCACCAATACAAAGCGCGCACGTGACGACATATTTACGTTGACGATCAAATCAAATTGAGTAATTATTACCTCAGTAACCTTTATTTGATGAAATTAGAGAGAAAGATGACACACTGTCAATATACACACTCTTGTGTATAGTATTAGCCTACCATGTTAAACTTATTAAACTAAGTTAAACTGCTGCTTTAAGCGGCACGACTGAGACTCGAGCAGAGGAAAAGAATTGTAACAGTTCTATTATAAGCTATATTAGTTTGATTCTCACATGATTTATATTTTTCTAATTATTTTAGTAAAATAACCTTTACCATACATCCTTCTGGTCACCCTGATAAATCAAAAATATCAGTCACGTGATTGCTATCATAAAACACAAAATCTTAAAAAAATTAGTTAAATTTAAAACTTAATCTGCTTATTCTTTTGTTTTAATATTCTTCCTAATTATCAGGAAGTTTTGTAGGGTTTAAGAATACTGTAATGTTTCACCGTGGTTTTACTGACAAGAACCACATTCCCACCGGGTAAGCCTATTTTAACTGATTCAATGTTCTCTTTACTTCCCATATATAGGCCTAACATACCATTTTCCATGATCTTCCCACTAGATTTATCTGAGTAAAACTGATCCAATGGTCCATATTCTTCACACATGATTTACTGCATGTTCCGCACGGATAGAAAGTAAGACAAATGCATCTCTCTCATGCATATAATTGCAAGCTGAAAATACGCCTATAACTTGAGGAATCTATTTAATGATTTTCATCCCGATTCATACAATTAAGTTGGACCTAAGCCTAAAGGCGCGAGCGGCTTGCTATGAAAGTATTACAATTCTTCATTTCTGTTTCGACAGGACTCACTGTTAGTATATTTATGATCTGGTCTGACAGCAATAAAGTGAAAGGATAGCACATGTTCTGATTGGAAGAGATATGTTGTAGCTTCATGAATGAACTATTAAATAACCAGGATTTACATAATAAGAGTTAGACTAACATGATCTTAAAATTCTTACCTTCAAATGTATGGAATATTTAAATCGACATTGAAATATGATCATACAGACATGGATTATAATTCTTATACATTGAAATTGCCTTGAAGACGCCATGTATGTATAGTAATATGTTGTCATAAATTTAACACAGCCTGTGTATTAATTACGTGTTTATTATATCAGTACATAGCCTGTGTTATTTAAGACGTGTTTAGTATATCAGTATATAAATAGCTTCACATCATTACTGTCTCCTGTATGTTACTTACCAGTACGATCATCGCTTTGTGGGTTTATCATCCAGAGTAGAATTTAAGTCCAGAATCCTTTAATCCGTAAATGAAAGAATTAAAAATCACGAAAAAAGAACGTACGGAAACAGGAATGAAGAACAACCAATTGACAAGATGGCGTCGTGTGGGTCATGTGACGTTCTAACATACGATCCTGGATGCTAAATAGATATCGATAGGAATCAGTCTATAGTTTAACTGGTTTCAAAGTTCATGTTTTATAATTTACACAATCAAAGACTTTATTTGATAATACAATTCATATCTGATATTTATGCCTTGTTGTGTTTATTCTGTCATATCAGCCGTTCTAAAGTACCTGCTGTACGTATATGAATTGTTCTCAGTTAAGTCTATTAATACGAAACCATTGTAACTTTCCGATGTGTTTTGTCCTATGTGCGTAATATGCCTGTTAAGTACGGTACGCAAACTCTGTAGATCAAACTACAAGTGATGATGGCCAACTCTGAATATGTCTTGACAAGAAATCTACAGATTGGTTTACGAAAATGAAAACAACGTAAAACCACTGTTCGTAACACAAATATAACAAAGGAAAGAAATTATACACAATTTGACAAAAGAGAGTGTTGAAATAATGAGCTATAAAGCGGGATTATAATATTAGGATTGCAAGGGTCCGTGATTAGAGTCCCGTTCGAGAAACAAATAATATTTTACTCTGTTCAAATTGATCGTCCTGGTCAGTTCTCCGTTGTTGATTAACTTCAGCAAGACAGGATGGAAATGAACGGAAAAACAAAGTTATAGTTACAGCCATCAAGAAAATATATACATACAATTGTGCATTCTGATGTATATTATAAAGCAGGTCCATATATGAGTAACCCTCAACGCAATGTTTTACTAATAAATACTTAAAAAGTGAAGTGAGAGGTGATGATACAACCGTAGCCCGGGTCCACATCTCACCCGGGTGATTGCAACAATCCACCGACTGAACCCCCCCCCCTCCCCGACTGATGATCCGAGATGGGTCAATGAACACTTTTTAATGTTAACCTTATTTATGATACATACGCTACATTCCATTGGGTTCTTGTTTACGGTATTCAAGAATCGTGAGCGGTTCTATTGAAATCGGAATTCGCTTCGTGGAATGGACGCACTAAGATCAACTTCACGACGAGAGTCGACGAGAATGAAATGAATATAGGCTAAACATGACAAGAGCAATAGTTTGAATCGGTACAATACGTGAGGGAATTGTGCGACTAGATTAGGACTGTCTAAAATTTGGAAAATGGTATGTAAATAATCAAGGCTTAACTATCAGTGAAAGCTACTAAAAGCTCCGAAAAATTCCGCACCACCAACAGGGAGCTACAGACTACAAGTAGTCACTCAAAAGCCCAATGTCTTCGAAAAGAAGTAGAAACACTAAAAAAGTTCGTAAAGAACCTATCAGACAGAAACATGTCCAATATAAGTTCATAGCAACTCCAGAAAACCCTAAACGAAGTGATCTTCTCAAATCATTGAAAGACCTAAAAAGAAAAGTGAGAATCCGCATCATCATGTAAAACAAAAAGCAAAAAGGGTTTACAAACGCATTTGAAAAAAGCAGTTTTGAAACATTGGCACTTAATCTCGCAACACGCGGAATTATCCAAACTGTTTCCAAAACAACCGATTCTAGCGTACAAAAGGGCCCAAAATCTCAAAGATTTACTTGTTAACTAAAGGTTTCGTACTAACGAAGAATCAGCTGACTCTCAAGGTTCACACGAAGCTCTTTTAGATGCTCTTATAGCTGCACTATGAGTCCATAAAAACTCGTGCACAGAAAATAGATGCATTTTGAGAACGAGGCGCCCAGGCCGAATATAAAATTTCAAAGGCTACTACTGATGAAGCTCCTCGTATAAAGTTTGAGAGCAGAATCCGGTCTAGTTGGTCATAAGAACCTACGCTAGTCTCTCCTAATATTAACAGTACACTCAATTCACCTAATAGGTGCAATTATGTTTCACCATGAGTAGAATGCTATAAGTTCATGTTCCTCGGGCCCTCCCTTAAAAATACTTCAGGTTCTTGGCGACTACGTTGCGTTAGATAGTGTAAACCGCCTACACCCCCCGTTCAACTGAACTGTTGAATTATATGTATCTTATTTTGGCTAAATCATATATAGAGGAACTATTGAATAAACACCGTACATATAGGACGGGTATATCTTTGTTGCAACGAATGAATTTTGCTAACCTCGAAGTGAAGATTACAATGGTGATGACGTAACTTTTCCGCCCGATCATGATAGACTATTTACACATAATTACAAACCTGTTTGGAATAAAGCTCGCTACCGGGTGCCCTCTTTGCACTGGTCACATATCCGATATTTTTATAGCCCCCACATATATCTTCCTAGCGCGCTATATGGTTGTGAGGCCCCAACCTGTGCCCATGGTACGTTATATAATAACGATGAAAAACATTTTAAGTATACAATCGTACGTATATAGGCAGCATATATACGCTGGTATCCATATATCAGTGACTAAAATGAGGTGTTGTTTATATTATAGATGACAAGCCGATACCACATGACGCAGGGAACTTTGTCTAGAAGTGTCAATTACTGAAGTAAATGTATCTTGTTCAGAGAAATCTCGATCTATGCATAGTGTAGCTAATGAGGGAAAACCTGATGAGAAGCAGACCACACCATACTATAAACACAAGTAGCCTATCCAGTATCATATATATCACGGCTATTTACTTTTCGTTTGCCGATTTTCCTTTTTGCCAACCCCGGTTGCGTCCCCTAAAATGTTTGCGTGTGGGAGAGGGCTTTAGGGGGGGGGGAGGGGCTTTTCCTGTCCTTAGCCCTTCTGGATACGCCGAAACTCGTATCGAGTTTTAAGCAAGAAAACTTATTCAGAGAGAGGAATTAAATTTCTCCCGAATGTATTCTAAGCCCTAGGGGTCTGATTGGGACTTCAGCTGCACCAGTTTCTGTTCAGATATCTAAAGTCATTTATAACAAAAAAATAAATACATTTCAAAGAGGAATTCCGTTTTACTGAAATGTATTTGAAAGCCCCAATATGGTGCAGGGGACGAAGCTCCGGAAGCTGTAGCAATTTGAGATATTTCTTAATTTCTTACTATTTTATTCCCCCTCCAAATGAATGTCACATGTCTCACTGACCCAATGCCTGTCATCCACTCATTCTTATAGCCATAATCTAAGCGATACTTTTTTATACATCCCACTGCCTTTGGTATCTTCCAGCCTCCCCCCTCCCTTCCCCCTCCTGAATGGAACCATTTTTCGAAGCCCCTGTACAAGGAGACAATGAACAGGAATAGGTCACGTGGTACCCCAATAAACATTCCACAATAGGCAGATTGTGATCGTCCGTTTTTATTAGAAAATAAGAGAACATAAGTTAATCCCGTTTGTTACGTGACCGTTCTCAGACTTAATGTGGAGAACAGATCACGTGACATAAAAAGGAGAACACGAGGATGAAAGTAAGTTTAAAGCATTTAATAAGCTATTTACATGGCAGAACAAAGTATAAATATGAACATAATACATAACTATAGATTCTTAATTCAATTAACGTCTTTCTGGACTTGGAGAACCGGGGGGGGGGGAGAGTTTCTGCTTATATCTTGAGTTACCTTATAGTGCTAGGCGGATAGTGTCCAGGTTTGCTTTAGAAGTAGTTCGGCTGGATGTAGATAAAGTTCAGATAGAGCGACGCGAATCCATTAGAGTGAGTAGGTCGGAGTTCCGACAAAAGTATAGAGTTAAATATATACTGTGTTTAAAATGGGCACAGTAATCAATGCCAAGGAACCATCAGAGGTGTGGCAACCTCTGAACGGAAGGAACGGAGAAAACGGAGAGGGCGCTCAATCGGGCGTCTGTGGCTTTTATCCCCGGAGTGTAAAGGAATGTTCCAGTAAGTTATGAATATTCATGAAGTCCGCAGAAACACTTTGTTGGCGAGTTCCAGTTATGTAGAATGCGTGAGCGCATCTGGGATCGTAACAATCGGAAGACTCGGAGACTTGAATGGTAACTTATATTACGAAATAGGGTAGATGAATAAGTGGGTTACATAACACGTTATCATTTCATTCATCCACGTGTTCTCATTGGCTCATTCAGATTCCCGTTATCATAAGGTTTATCCACGTGATCTCATTGGCTCATTCAGATTCCCGTTATCATAAGGTTAATCCACGTGTTCTCATTGGTTCATTCAGATTCCCGTTATCATAAGTTTTTCCACGTGATCTCATTGGCTCATTCAGATTCCCGTTATCATAAGGTTAATCCACGTGTTCTCATTGGTTCATTCAGATTCCCGTTATCATAAGGTTTATCCACGTGTTCTCATTGGCTCATTCAGATTCCCGTAATCATAAGTTTCATCCACGTGTTCTCATTGGGTCATTCAGATTCCCGTTATCATAAGTTTATCCACGTGTTCTCATTGGTTCATTCAGATTCCCGTTATCATAAGGTTTATCCACGTGTTCTCATTGGCTCATTCAGATTACCGTTATCATTTCATTTATCCACGTGTTCTCATTGGCTCAGTTTAGATTCTCATTATCATAACGTTATCCACGAGTACTCATTGGCTCATTCAAATTCCTGTTATCATAAGGTTTATCCACGTGTTCTCATTGGCTCATTCAGATTACAGTTATCATAAGGTTAATCCACGGGTTCTCATTGGCTTATACAGATTCCCGTTATCATAAGGTTTATCCATGTGTTCTCATTAATTCATTAAGATTCACATTATCATTTAATTTATCCTCTTTATCGATTCTTTATGATATTCATAAAAAATATATAGGCTATTAGCTTGACTAGTGGATTTTCATTTCAAATAGTGAGCAAAAGTTGATTTTTCAAATCTATCAATTTGCTCAGTAATGTATATTTATTATAATACAGCTATAGGTAAAGAAACAACCTATTTCACTGCTTACTGTGGGTGCAGTCCTGTATGTATTAACGATAGAACATATTTAAGTATATACTAGTACGTTACGATAGGTATTTATACCAGTATATCAGATCTCAGAGATCTAACTAGTGTCTTAGAACGCACGGAACGTTCACTAAAAATATTACAGTTCAAAGTTAACTTGTTTGGAAAAATCTCATTCTATGCTTGGTATGACTAATGAGGGAAACCTTGATCAGTGGCAGAATACGCCGTACTATAAACACAAGTAGCCTATCCAGTATCAATACATACATATCATGGCTATTTGTCTTTAGTTTGTCACTTTTTTGACAACCTTGCCTCGTCACTCGATTTATTTTTAGGGGGTGGGGGTGGGGAGAGACATCCCCTTGCCTACAACCTATTCCACCACCCTTCTGTCTACTGGAATGAATTCAATTATTCCGAAATGTATTATAAACTCTGCTGGGAATCCTGGAACTTAAGCTGAGACATTTTCACTTTTAAGATAATAAATTGTCTCTGATATTCTTGTTTTTCGAAAACATTATTTTTCCGAGAGAAATGTAGCCTCACAGGGGGTGCAGGGGCGTATCATTTTGAGTTATTCTTGCAATGTTGTATAATGCTTTGATTAACAAGGAGGTCAAGGTTGGACCCTTGTGTACGCCCATGTCTGAATGGGTGTATCAAGTCACATATTAGTGGCTTAGAATGGGCTCAGATAGATACTGTGCCAAAGAGGGAAATGTTTAGAATGGAATAGTTGAAAGTAATTTAAAATACTGGACATGGATGACCATTATTTGAGTTTCATAGCAAATTTATAGACAATTTCACCTTTATGGTAATAACCAATTATTGATATATAAAGATAGAGCTTTGAGATGTTCCATTCTTCATGTCTTCGTCCCTAACCCTAACTTATTTTTGTTTACATATATATATATATATATATATATATATATATATATATATATATATATATATATATATATATATATATATATATATATATATATATATATATATATATATATATATATATATTTATATATATATATATATATATATTTATATATATATATATATTTATATATATATATATATATATATATATATATATTTGTAAAAATGACCTTGTTTTGAAATTATGATGTACCATATTGTTGAAAACATTAATACAATGCAATTAGAATGTTCTCTTTTGTTAAAACAGAATACTCAATGTTTTATTTGGTGGTAGGCTACGGAATGCACAGAAAATAGTTTTGCCTGAAAGTTTATATGTAACTTGGTGGTCTTTCCCATCAAACCCCACTGCCTATTGAAGTTCGTCCCCCGACCCCTTCCCCTCTACACTGCTCAGGATTTAAAACTCTTCCGCCGTCCCTGGTAGAACGAGATAATGAAATGGACAAACGAAAACCATTCTAAACTAGGCAGAGATTGTTCAGTTTTATTAGAAAAAAACAAAACAGAATTGAATCCAGTTATTTCATTCAAATAAATTCGACAATGCACAATATTTATCAGATTATTCAATTTTATTAGATTATTCAATATTTATCACATTAATCAATATTTATCAGATTATTCAATTCTCTCATAACCAAGTTTGGTGTTTGATCTGATTAGTTCATTTTCACTCTTTTTCTGAATGAGATGGTCAAGCGCCCTCGAAAGTAAAAGTTATTCGTCCGCGAGTTGGTGGTCGCTTATACACCGAATATGACATACGCCCTCAATTAGGTTGATAGCAGCACACGATTAGGTTGGTTATGTTAAAGTGATGGTTATTGATAGAATAAATAAAGCATTTTTAAGGATCAAGTTGCTGAAACATTTTCAGGTTAAATAGATATGTTGATTTTCATTGTCTCGCAAGGAATGATAAACTGAAGTTCTACACGCCATGTAATGAACTCACAGAATAAAGTCGTTCGATATTTGATCGAGTCATTTTGATTTCAATGGGCCTCTCCAGCGTCCTTTCCGAGGATGCTGTCATGTTGTCCTAACAGAGTTTAGACTCTTAGTCCTAGCGTGCGTTATCTGTACAGTGTACAATACTATGCTTTAAAATAACACGATGTCGTAAATGCACAACACTCACAAGCATACGAACACTCAGGGTGAACCTGTATGATGACGCAGAGGCGTAGAAAAGAAAGTGAACGATTTTGATCATTGTCTTCTCCTGTATAACATCATTTTGCAACTAAGCACCCGTAATGAGGTAGAATTTTTAAATGCGAGGGGGTAATTCCTTTATGTAAGGCCCTTTCCTAAGCCAACACATTCACTAAGATAATTAAGTGTAAACTGGTGTCACCAAGCCAAAAACAACCATGGACAACCAGGGCCATATACCGTGTTTACTGATCACTTTGAGCCTCGTTGCTGTGTATGCCCGAGCTGACTCTCTTGAATCTGAAATCAAATAATGATGATCTGTTCTCTCCTAATGCTGGTTTGTGTTTATATGCCACTATCAGATTATATTTACCAATAACAGTAGGTTTAATGCTCGTAACCGCACTCATTAGTTTAATCTCTGCGGAAGAAAAATTCACCACCACCAACAACAAAAAGCTTAAAGTTAAGGACCTACGGAAGTATTTCCGAAAAAAACTTCCGCAAAGAGAATGACCTACGGAAAATGTCGAGCACCCTCTAAAAAAGAGATTTATAGCAGATCTAGAAACTTGAAACATTTCGGATTAGTCACAACCTACTTCCAACTTTAAATTATTATTTTATGTATCATATTCTTTTATTCTACTTCTATTCGTCCAGAGCTTGCGTTCATGCTGTGCTAAACTATGTTGCCATGTCGATGAAACACAGTTCTGTATAAATTCGTTTACGCTATAGTTTGATTTAAACGTAGTTTACAAACTACACATTTCCGTCTATCTTCAATTGAGTCGCTTAGTAACTTGTGGAGACTGATTTTTATTAACAGAGAATGGGTGTAATGAATACGGATATCGTTATTAGCGCGATATATTTGTAGTTAACACACACATTATAGTTTTGGACATGTCAAGTAAGTTATTTCTAGTACTGCAAAAGCGTTGCTGCTACGCAGATAGATATCGAGCGCGGAAGCGCTATAAGAAATCTCTGGTAATAATATATGAGTGACGTTGATCGTGTCAATATGTTACAATAAATCACCGTATGAATTACATAGGGTAGTAATATGGTATCAGTAATGATGAGTCACAATGGCTCATGATGTACACTTTACAATGGGAATATAGAAAGGAATATTTACATGATATTGAAAATAAAATTACAATTGATCAAGCTAGATATACTTCTAGATTTGTGAAGCATATCAATCCAGTTCCAGCCTCCAAAACCATTTGCTCCTTTCTCTATTTTATTCTGAACAGGATTTTTATGAACGGAAGCATGTCAATAGTTTAAAGTCAATAAATGATTTCAAAAGTACCCAAAGCCTGTCAAGACAGTTATAATGGACTGAATATACAATATCATGTGTCAAATAGGGGATTGATGTTAGGGTACCAGAGCAATGTAAAATGGACAAGGGTGACCATTATTCGACTTCTTTAGCATGTTTAAAGCCAATCTGATTGCTTTTATGGTAATTACAAGTGATATGTATGAAGGATAGCTTTGAAGTATTGAAATTTGTCTTGCATCTTCTGCTGTCAATCGGCCCGGGTGAATTCAGGATTTGGAAAAGGCACCCAAGAAAAGTAACATTTTGGACGTGAAATGTGGTATTCCGAGGCATAGTTATTATAATATAAAAGAGGTGTATAATTTGGTATACATGCACGGTTGTGCAAATAACTACCCGTTAACCCCTTCCACCCTTCCAGATCCGTGTCTTGTACCAGGTACCAATTTACGGTTATTTCCATAAGTAAACGTGCCGAGGGTGACTTATTTGATCAATGTATCAGGTAAATAATATTTTCAACGACCATATCAAATCTGCTTGTCGCTGATTGGTTAATCTCTATCAGCTGACAACTTTATAACCTACTCACCATATCTTCTCCTCTCATATTGAGCAATACAGTTTACACAATGTCAACAAATAATTTTGTGAATTTTGTGCTGTCATTTACTCACCAGAATATTGGATCAGAATTCATTCTGTTTATAGGACCCTCCCTATAAGGAGGGTGGTTTTATTGACAACTTGATAACGTAAGATTATTATTCATTCAATATTTACATCATCTTTTTAAGCCGCATGACATAGCATGTCAAATTGAGCGCGCTTTGTAAAGATAATTTATGGTTTATGATAGTATTTGTCGGATCGTGGAATTTTATTAGAAGAGAGAAAACAAACTAGAATTACTTCTAGTAAAATACTAAATCATCATAAGAGCTACCATTGTTGTAAATCGACCAAACACAGTAAAGTATATAACTCTAGCGACCTAACACAGTTAATTATATAACTCAGGCGACCTAACACAGTAAAGTATATAACTCAAGCGACCTAACACAGTAAAGTATATAACTCATTCGACCAAACACAATAAAGTATATAACTCAAGCGACCTAACACAATAAAGTATATAACTCAAGCGACGAAGCACAGTAAAGTATATAACTCAAGCGACCTGACACAGTAAAGTATATAACTCAAGCGACCTAACACAGTAAAGAAAAAAACTCAATCGACCTAACACAGTAAAGTATATAACTCAAGCGTTCCATCCGAACACACTTGACTTTACAAGACCTGTAATAGTACGTATGGTTCATGTAGTTCACAGTCCTACTATGGATAAATACAAACATGTAAGTACTAGTAAGAAAATTTCAAGGTACGGTGGAGGACATTGCCAATATGAACATTACTTGCGAAAGATCACGTTATGTGCATTAGTTTTGTTTCTGCAGACGATGCAGATGATGAAAAACCGTCTTTTTATTCGTTGATCGGAATCGACCGACTCGAAGATGTGAAATTGAAGGCAACATTTAAATAGTAACAATTATGAGTTCTTACTTCACCATAATAGAACGATAGTGGATATGATAGAAAATAGAGACATAACAGGATATCAGAAAGAAACAAAAACAGTACGAAACATGCACTCTTGCACCTTCATCAGACGAATCAGGTGTTTTGTAAAAATCTTTGTTTTCTATTATTCGTCCATTCAATGACTTATGAAGCACTATACAGTCATATATAATTATGTTATGCACGTTTAGGACATTTAATTAGCTACAAAAATAATTATATTAATAGGAAATTAACATTGTGCGCATGAGTTGGAATCTTATTTTACAAATCCAGTCACTTCAGGGAAGTACTCATCAAATTCCAGCTTTAGATTGGACTGAACAGACCACTTTAAATTAAAATAGGCTAAGACTCATTAGTTTATTATCGTAAAATACCTCAAACATCACATATGATAGCAGGGAATGGATGGGTGTGTTCCCAAGCAGAGTCTGTGACTATACAAACAAACTGAAACAATGACGTAACAAGCATGTTCATTGATTACAGAAGGAAAGGGAAATGGAAGTGGCCAATGGTTAATTTGAAATTATTATTTTCTCTTAATTTACAAATTAGTTTTTCTTAGATTAGTTCGCTAACATCTTGTGTGTTGTTTCTTTGTTAATATGGCGTTATTCGGGAATCTTACGCGGTGCTCTTTAGAAAAAGACGTTCCTTGTGAAACTTAAATATTTGAATTTCTTTCAAATAACTAAAATAGCATAACGTAAAATGAATTGCCTTTAAAGACAAAACAATATTAACCGTACAGTTGAATATCCGATATATCAGAGGCGTTATAGTTTGATGTTCGTCATTGCAAAAATAACAAAATCTTGATAAAAATTGCTTGTAGCAAGAAAATAGCATAACATAAAATGAATTACTAGAAATATATTGCAAGTATGTACGTCAATAACAAATAATTGAAATACATGAAATCGACTAAGAGTGAAATAATTTGATTCTTTCTCCGGTCGTAACTAATTAATACCTTAAATATTATAAATGATCTAGTCATACCCCTACAATGCCTCATTCTCACATATACTTGAGTTCATTCAGACATATGAAATAAAAGGAGTGGTTGTATATTGATAAATAACGACATTACCACAATGTAAAATAAGTTTTTAGACAATTACTGTGAATGTGTAAGTCAATAACACTAGATTGAAACTCTTGAATAAACTGACATGATCACTTGTCTTTCTTTGGTTGTAACTAATATTGTAATATGTATTGAGCATATCATTAACTTCTCCATTAACCTCCCCCACTCAATCTCCACCCCACCCACGAACACACATGTGATCAATCTAACTCCTATGGTCTATTATATCTTATTACATTGTTGATTTGCGATCTTCTTAAATGCATTCTAACATCTTACACTGAGATTTGCTTGACCATACTATGTCAAATATAGAAATGTACAACATTTAACTATTATCCAAAGTTCATTTTGGCAAACGGTTAATGCCACTTAGAGAAATTGTAACTTTTATACTGTGCAGTTGGAGCAATGCATTAAAATATTCAGATAGATTTAATGTTGACCGTAGGGTGATGGGACACTCTAAATACAGGAGTTACGTAGCTGATATTAGACGTTTATATCACGGAAGCTGGAAACCTAGGAATAGAGAAAGAAAATAAATTATTGCAGGAGAGTATAGTAGGAGAGTGTTCGCGTAAAAGTTGATGTTATTCACATTTAAAGAATTTTGAACCAGAATGAGACACTTCTTTCGAGCTTCAAACCAACTTTTTTTCTGCAATAAAGTCTGCACGCGTAATTATGACATCTACAGCGTATAAGTATTACTTAAACTTGCATGCAAAATAACCAACATGTGATCGTTGAAAAAAAAATCCAATATAAGGTGCCTGGGGTTCTTACCCAAATACTTTTTGTTTACATCAAATGGTTCATTCTGAGGCAAATTAGATTCTATAGGAGGTCTTATAGTTAAGTCTAAACGCAATCACTTATTTGTCGATTGAAAACAAAAGGGGGTACACGCCCTCTCCTGGGTCGGTACCTGATATCGGAGTCAATGATTCGAAGTTACAAATGTTTGATAATATGACCTCTAAGCGTTGACTAAGCACATCAATTACTGAACGTAAGACAGTAACGTTCATTTAGTAAATGTGACAGGGTTATTGAATATGTATGTGATGGGGTCAGTGACAGGGTAAGTGAATAGGTATACGTGATGGTGTCAGTGACAGGGTTATTGAATAGGTATGTGATGAGGTCAGTAACAGGGTAAGTAAATAGGTAAGTGAGGAGGTCAGTAACAGGGTAAGTAAATAGGTATACGTGATGGTGTCAGTGACAGGGTTAGTGAAATATAAGTGATGGTGTCAGTGACAGGGTTATTGAATAGGTATGTGATGAGGTCAGTGACAGGGTTAGTGAATAGGTATGTGATGAGGTCAGTAACAGGGTAAGTAAATAGGTATACGTGATGGTGTCAGTGACAGGGTTAGTGAAATATAAGTGATGGTGTCAGTGACAGGGTTATTGAATAGGTATGTGATGAGGTCAGTGACAGGGTTAGTGAATAGGTATGTGATGAGGTCAGTAACAGGGTAAGTGAATAGGTATACGTGATGGTGTCAGTGACAGGGTTAGTGAAATATAAGTGATGGGGTCAGTGACAGGGTTATTGAATAGGTATGTGATGAGGTCAGTAACAGGGTAAGTGAATAGGTATACGTGATGGTGTCAGTGACAGGGTTAGTGAAATATAAGTGATGGTGTCAGTGACAGGGTTATTGAATAGGTATGTGATGAGGTCAGTGACAGGGTAAGTGAATAGGTATACGTGATGGTGTCAGTGACAGGGTTAGTGAAATAAAAGTGATGGGGTCAGTGACAGGGCTATAATATATATATATATATATATATATATGTATATATATATATATATATATATATATATATATATATATATATATATATATATATATATATATATATGTATATATATATATATATATATATATGTGATGGGGTCAGTGACAGGGTTAGTGAATATGTATGTGTTACGGTCAGTGACAGGGTTAGGGAATATGTAAGTGAACTAAAACATACTAATGAATATTGATCAAAACTACAATTAATCGTAACATCAAATCAAGGCAAAGGCAAAGTCACAAAACCATTAATCTTAGTCTTGTAAACTGAACTTACCACTTTAATGTAGTCTTCTTCAGTGAGATCAGTGTTGTCGATTTTGTGCTGGGAAATTAAAACAAATTTAAAACTCAGATCAAGACAGCGTGGCGTAAAGGTACTTCTATCTTCATGCGATTACATTTAAACACTAACTAATATTTTCATTTACATTGGTGCGTTGATGTCAACCTAAAGTATTGTTTAAAATCTCGAAAAATCAACGCAATATGATTCGGAAAGAAATCCACCAGGGAATTCTGACAGAGAGAAACTTGACACAGTGGAAATAATGATGTACTGTTCTTTTATAAAATGATGAAAATAATTCATGAATCAAAAATTAAGTCACGTTATTAATATTTTGTTATTATGTAAACTGATCCATACCTGCCAAGTACCAGAGTTGAGATTCAAACGATACCAAACTTCTGATGGATACCATAAAACTGAAAATAGATGGAAATGTCTTACATTTAGTAAAATAACTTATTTTCTAAGGAGCATCCTTTAGATCTTCAGTACAAAACTTTAGTCGTACAACTACAGGTGACGTCATACCAAGTATATGACGTCATACAAAGCACAATGACGTCACACCTACCTGTCATGATTTACTAAACCTCAATAACTAGATACCACAATCATTGCTATATATACACTAATCAATTGTTTTACGTATTTCACTCCGTGTAGATTTCTTAAAGGGTGTTAAATAATTAGAGGGATGCTAGTCATTGTTAATGCAAAGAATACATTACAAATGAAAAACTACACGTTTGTTACCAGTGTCAATGTAACAAGTATTTTAACACTAAGTATGTTGTTATTATAAAATGTATATTCAGATAAAGTATTATTTTTCATTATTTTATCAATTACCTTCAACATTATTTTCATTAAGTGACGTCAATGTTGCACGATGATGAAATCCGACAGGTAACAACGAATAGTTAAATCTGTGGAGACAAAAACATAGAAAATAGAACAATGATTTATCTTTGAAATTCCTGCGATTTAAATTGTTGTTGTTTAAACTTGGGATTACCAACAAATACTGCCATCGAATCCAGGGTCTTCAGTACAGGTTTGTACAAGGGCCTCTGCATGTACGAACATTTACAAGATGATACATCAGCCCAGTAGAGTAGGTCCTGACCATAGGTGTAGGAACCCAATTGAATGGGGGAGGGGGTGAGAGTTGTAACGATTTACCTGAAAATGTTGTCCCCCTGAAGCCCCCCTCACTTTTGAACCTCGTATTCGTTATAAGGAATGCCACTAGTGGTGTTTTTTATAACATCGTCTTGGACTGAGAAGGAAAGCATGGAATTCTAACTGTGTCAAAACTCCACAATAGTAATGTAAGGTTATAATAAGGCAAGCTTAGAGTGTTAGTCTAATTAACAAAAGCTGAATTTTGTACGGAACCAATGATTCTTATCAAAAATATTATTGCAGTTTAGTTTTGTTTGTGGGCAGTGCTTGAAACAATATCAGCATATTGTCTGAATTTCAGTAAAATGTCTTCTTGTTTTTGTTTTTGGGGGGAGGGGTGGGCTACAGTCCCCTATCCCCGGCTCCTTCACCTATGATCCTGGCGGTAACTTACCTCTCAAAAGGAGTATGATAATCTTTTAGATGACTGGGGTATGTCATCACTACCACTAACGAGAGAAGGCGCATATAGGGAAGTTATAGCATTCGTAGTATTCGTATACTTTACAAATGCCCCGAAGTCAATAACTAATGTAATCAGTAATTTTGACATAACTACGTCAGTGAATCGCAATCTGTCATTGCACATTCTTTTAAAACTTGTTTTTTCCACACCAACAGACAGGAGTCATACAGTGTCATTCTTGAACAAAATGATTTTGGATACAAAATTATCTACTGGTAAACATGCCTGCGGTGTTGTCCTGTCGTTGTACTCTTACTACTCACTTCCACAGGTGCTTTTATTAATGATGAGCTAAGAAAGCTTACTCGAAGAACCTCTTGAAATGAGATAAATTTATCTACGGCATATGTTTATCTTTACTCCTCCATGTTACACCGATCTACATACATTTATCTGCGGCATTTCTTTATCCACTACTCTATGTTACACCGGTCTTCATACATTTATCTACGGCATTTATTTACCTACTACTGCATGTTACACCGGTCTACATACATTTATCTACGGCAATTCTTTATCTACTACTCCATGTTACACCGGCCTACATACATTTATCTACGTCATTTCTTCATCTACTACTCCATGTTACACCGGTCTACATACATTTATCTACGGCATTTCTTTATCTACTACTCCATGTTACACCGGTCTACATACATTTATCTGCGGCATTTATTTATCTACTACTGCATGTTACACCGGTCTACATACATTTATCTGCGGCATTTATTTATCTACTACTGCATGTTACACCGGTCTACATACATTTATCTACGGCATTTCTTTATCTACTACTCCATGTTACACCGGTCTACATACATTTATCTGCGGCATTTATTTATCTACTACTGCATGTTACACCGGTCTACATACATTTATCTACAGCATTTCTTTACCTACTACTCCATGTTACACCGGCCTAGATGCATTTATCTACGTCATTTATTTACCTACTACTCCATGTTACACCGGCCTACATACATTTATCTACGTCATTTCTTCATCTACTACTCCATGTTACACCGGTCTACATACATTTATCTACGTCATTTCTTTATCTACTCCTCCATGTTACACCGGTCTACATACATTTATCTACGGCAATTCTTTATCTACTACTCCATGTTACACCGGTCTACATACATTTATCTGCGGCATTTATTTATCTACTACTGCATGTTACACCGGTCTACATACATTTATCTACGGCATTTCTTTATCTACTACTCCATGTTACACCGGTCTACATACATTTATCTGCGGCATTTATTTATCTACTCCTCCATGTTACACCGGTCTACGTACATTAATCTACGGCATTTCTTTATCTACTCCTCCATGTTACACCGGTCTACATACATTTATCTACGTCATTTCTTTATTAACTACTCCATGTTACACCGGCCTACATACATTTATCTACGTCATTTCTTCATCTACTACTCCATGTTACACCGGTCTACATACATTTATCTACGGCAATTCTTTATCTACTACTCCATGTTACACCGGTCTACATACATTTATCTGCGGCATTTATTTATCTACTACTGCATGTTACACCGGTCTACATACATTTATCTACGGCATTTCTTTATCTACTACTCCATGTTACACCGGTCTACATACATTTATCTGCGGCATTTATTTATCTACTACTCCATGTTACACCGGTTCACATACATTTATCTACGGCATTTCTTTACCTACTACTCCATTTAACACTGGTCCACTCAGTCTTTATTTAGCCTCAAGAGAAACACTCCAAGAGAGTTCCCTTCGCCAAACCGCGTCAGACACAATGTACTTGTTATGAATAAGATCTTCAAGATGCATAATTTACCTTACTGTTTTCAGTTTTTTACACTTTGCTATAAAGCTGAGTATTCCATCCAACTCAATTTCTGTCATTTCGTGTCCATTTTGCTCAAGCCAAAGTTGCTCAACGTTCTCTAGTATTGGAATACGAAGTTGAGATTTAAGAACAATATGACTGGTTAAGACATCTACTGACTGGAAAGACTCAAATAGATATAAACTTGAAACTGGTATCTGTAATGAAAGAATAAGTAGAACGATTATTAATAGTATTTTTATTGATTAATATGAATAATCATCAATCAACAGTTAATTTTACTGAATATACATATTTGATATGTGGCAAAATAATCGCAGTTTTTATTGTCTAAGTTCCTTTATAATTGTCGAACACTTCACATCATCTGATCTTTAACAACGTAGTGTTTTCGAAATTATAATTCGTTCTGTGAAATCACATGATCAGAATCGATAGATTTGAGTCGTTCATGTGCACATAATAAATACTCGTGTAATTACAGGACTACCATGTCACCTCTATATGAACAGTTACTGTAGTTTTCATTCTTCTGGTTATATATTAACGATGCATATAATCCTCATGACTATAAGAGATTGGCGGAAAATGTTGAATATTAAAACCAGTGTGTTTGTTGGTTTCCTTACTTTTTAACATTTCATATATTTTCTTTTATAAAAGATAGATATTTTCAAGCATTTACATAGCGTTCACAACATGTGCACACCATACATACAGTGGTGTGCCTTATAACACATTGCGCTCTGCCTTGAAACCAGTTCTGCAGAATTGTGAATTTACACTATAATATACCTTTTCTCTAGCAGCGATGTTTATCAGTTGTAAAACAGATCTCTGTATCACCCTAGTATCTTGATTCCTCATCTGTAATGTTCCGGAACAGATTTCTCTCAGATTGTCTTTGATTCCATCTACCTTTCCACGTTGTTCAAGTATACACATCATCACAAAGACATCTCCACATTCTATATGGCTCAGATAATCTAGTATGTGTTTTGCACATGCAGGATTTAAGCCACACGCAAATCGGTAAAGGTACTGGAAGGTAAAAGGATCCAAGTCCTCTAGTATTTCGAGTCCTTTGTCTCCATCAGACTTAATATCGGGATCATCAACCTTAGCGATGACGTCAGCCAAATAATGAGCAGCGAACCAATCACAGTAAAGGTTGTGATAAAATTTTATAATTTTAATGACTTCAGAATTTGATAGAGGTTCTTCAGTTTGGTTTGATATTCTTTCCTCCTCTCGTAATATCCCAATGCTTATGAAAGTTTCAATACAAGATTCTCCAATCTCTTTGATAAGTAAATCTTTCTTCCACTGAGGACTTTCTGATTGTAACTGAAGACCCTGAAACGAAAGTCTATTAAACTCCTGGTTGTGTTTCTCACTTGTTACAAAGCCACTGCCCATATAAGCACATTCCATCTTATTATCAAAATGACTATAAAAAGAGCTGATCACGTGACTGAATAAACTGGTCATGGAGGTAAAATGCAATAGTTCACTTTCAGTCTCGTGAGAGAGGTGAGCATACGTAACAAAGATTAGAGGGATCTGATAGAATTCATAGAGGATTGAAGTACTTGCAAGCCATTCCTTGATAACATTCAGTGTTTCATCATCATTACCTGATGTTAATACTTCACGTACGTACCTTTCCTGTGCTTCAGTACTAAATCCCGTTAATCTTACAAGGTTAGTCCAATCAACACATTCTTGAGGTATTTTACCTGATCGTGTTGTAACAATAAGTTTACATTTTGGTAAGATTATTTTCTTGATGATATTCATGAAATGATTTGATAGGCTGTGTTGAGGGTACTCGTCAATCCCATCTAGCACAATCACTAAAGAGGTTTCTGCTTCACTAAGTATTTCTTCAATATCATCAATAGAAAATTTAGAGTCTTTGGATAAAACGAAACGTTTAATAGCCTCATAAATAGACGACACACCTGATAATTGTCTCATCTTAACTACAATCAATATGTCTACGTCACACAGACAAGATTCCTCGTCATTAGCACACCACTCATACGTGAGTTGTAAGGTCAGGAATGATTTACCGGACCCTGGTTCACCTTCAATAATCCATCGGTGATCTTCCATTACATTTTTGTTAAAAATGTCTTTGTAAGAATCTAGTTTCTGCCAGCGATGTTGATGTTTAGTCTGATCTTTAGAGAGATATTCAACTCCTCCCTCGAGAAACAAACGTTGGACTGTGTATTGTTTCTCCAAGAAAGGGATTGGTCGAATGGACCGATATGAATATTCATATTCCGTTTTCAGCTCTGCTTTGAATTGCTCCATACGGTCTGAGAAATGCAAATTAAAGAAAATAAAAACGACATATCATCGAAGAAAATCAAACTATATATTTCATATGAATACCTGGATATGATATTACAGAGGAGGTTCTTTTACATCAACAGGTTTGTTCAGGAAAGAAAGAAAAAAAGCATATGCAAAGGCTAAGTGGTACCCTTTGTACAAACCAACTAGTTAAAACGTCCCGACCACCTCTCTCCCCTCCTCATTTGCACGGGGTGCGTTTCAGTGCTTATATATAAACCGGAAACAATTATCTGTTTGAAGTCGCTGTGAACGACAAAAGTATACCAGTAAAATCGGATTAATATGAAATTTTGTATCGCCTTACAGTATATGCGTTCATATCTTCATGTAACAATTCCAATCGGTTAGGTCAAATTAATAAGGTAGAAACAAAACAATCAAGACAATATAAACAAAATCACGTTGAACTATCGATCATACACTGTAAAAGTAAATACAATGCTGGGGCTTAAATCCTTAACAATCTTTATTTGAAACATAAACTTTCTTATGCTTAGGTTACTAATACAAATCTATGTTATTACAACAAACCTTGCACTGTAAGGCGCTCCATCGATTATGACGTCACAACAACTTTCGTGACTGGTTGGCGGGATAAACTTGGGTCTTCACTTTTCTTTTCCGTTGAGTGATATTATCCATGAGTATCTTTCAAAGAGATGATCTGTCGAATATATATTGATACAGAATGCATGGTAAAAACTTACAAAATATTTATAAATCAATGTATAATTCTCTGAGTCAACAGGACCAGTCACTTTACCAACAGGTCTCTGGCTCGACAAAGATTACATCAAAGTGAATCTCTCTTTATCTCTTATTTACTGTTTATTGTTTACACAAAACATCGACCTTTGAGGTAATCTAATGTTAACCAGCCCTGATAAACCCAACTTTCTGTTTTGTTATCAATATTCGTGATATATTTAAGAATCTGTTTAAGAATCTGTTTAAGTTAGGTTTTATTATTTGATGATGCTAATCGATAGTGACATCAGATAATTTGGTCTTAAATGTGTGTAATGCAGCAATACAAAGCGCACACGTGACGAAATATTTCCGTTGAGGATCAAATCAAATTTAGTAATTATTCCCTCAGTAACCTTTATTTGATGCAATTAGTGAGAAAGATGACACTTTGTTATCAATACACTCTCTTGTGTATAGAATTAGCCTACCACGTTAACATTGTTAGCCTAACTGTTGCTTTAAGTGGCACGAATGAGACTCGTGCAGAGGATAATCGTTGAAAGCTATATTATTTAGAATCTCACATGATTTACATTTTTCTAATAATGTTAGTAAAATAACATTTACCATGCATCGTTCTGGTCACCCTGATAAGCAAAAATATTAGTCACGTGATTGCTATCATACAAAACAAAAAATCTTTAAAATCAGTTAAAATCTGAAACTCTATTGTTTCAATATTCTTCCTAGTTACCAGGAAGTTTGTAACGTTTAAGAATGCTGTTATGTTCCATCTTGGTTTTTAGTGACAAGAACCACATTCCCACCGGATAAGCCTATTTTAACTTATTCAATGTTCTCTTTACTTCCTACATATATGCCTAACTCAAGGGCGTAGGAACCGGGGGCTGGGGGCGCCAGCCCCCCAGTGAAAAATGTGGAGGGGCGGAAGTATCATTCCGCCCCCCCCCCCCGGTTCGTAAGTTAGAAAACCTCTTTTTCATTTCCAAATGAGAAAAAAAATCTCATTTGGAGCACCAAATTGCATCTAAGGCCAGGTGAAAACACAAAATTAAGTTTACAAAATGGAATGGGTGTTGAAGTGTGCTATATTGCACCAAATTGCATCTGAGGCCACCTGGAAATGCAAAAAAAAAAATCCAAAGGGGAGGGGGACACCCCCTCCCCTCAGACCCCTCTCCCAGGCTGGCCATCAGTCTTCAGCCCCCCACTCAAAAGTACCTTCCTACGCCACTGGCCTAACTTATACTATGGTCTATGAACTTCCCACTAGATTTATATTAGTAAAACTGATTCACTGGTCCATTATCTTTTCACATGCTTTACTCCATGTTCCATAGAGAGAGAAAGTAAGACATATACATCTCTCATATGCATATAATTGCAAGATGAAAAGAAGCCTATACCTTGAGGAATCTATTAAATGATTTCCATCCCGACTCATCCATTTAAGTTGGACCTATAAGCCTAAAGGCGCAAGGCCTGCTATGAAAATATTACAATTCTAAATGTAAGTTTCGACAGGACTGTTAGTATATTTATGATCTGATCTGACAGCAATAACGTGAAAGGATAGCACATGTTCTGATTGGAAGAGATATGTTGTAGCTGCATGAATGAACTATTAAATAACCAGGATTTACATAAAAGAGTTTGACTAACATGAGCTTAAAATTCTTCCCTTCAAATGTATGGAATATTTAAATCGACATTGAAATCTGATTATACAGACATGGATTATAATTCTTATACATTGAAATTGCCTTGAAGACGCCATGTTTATATAGTAATATGCTGTCATAAATTTAACATAGCCTATGTTATTAATGACGTGTTTAGTATATCAGTACATATATAGCTTCACACCATTACTGTCTCCTGTACGTTACTTACCAGTACGAACATCGCTTTGTGGGTTTATAATCCAGAGTAAAATTTAAGTCTAGAATCCTTTAATCCTTTAATAACAGATGAAAATCACGAAAGAAGAACATATGGAAACATGAATGAAGAACATCCGATTTACAAGATGGCGTCGTGTAGGTCATGTGACGTTCTAATATACGAACCTGGATGCTAACTAGATATCGGTAGGAATCAGTCTATAGATTAACTGGTTTCAAAGTTCATATTTTATAGTTTACACAATCAAAGACTTTATTTGATAATACAATTCATATCTGATATTTATGCCTTGCTGTGTTTATTCTGTCATATCAGACGTTCAAAGTACCTGATGTACGTATATGCATTGCTCTCAGTTACGTCTATTAATGCGAAACCATTGTAAGTTTCTGATGTATGTTGTCCTATATGTGCGTAATATGCCTGTTAAGTACGGTACGCAAACTGTGTAGATCAAACTACAAGCGGCGATGGCCAACTCTGAATATGCCTTGACAAGAAATCTATACAGATTGGTTTACGAAATTGAAAACAACGTAAAAATACTGTTTATTAAACAAATATAAAAAAGAAAGGAAATGATACACAATTTAACAAAAGAGGGTGTAGATATAACGAGCTATAGAGCGGGATTCTAACACGTAAGATTAGGATTGCAAGGGTCTGTGATTAGAGTCCCGTTCTAGAAACAAAAAATATTTTGCTCTAATCAAATTGATCGTCCCGGTCAGTTATCAGTAAGACAGGATTTCAATGAAAGGAAGAACAAGTTTTAGTTTAAGTCATCAACAATGTCTGTTATATATGAACGGGTTAGATGTTTTCAAATGACTGAGTCATGCTAGAAAACTGAGAATATAATTTATTTTTCATTTAAAGAACTTTATATGCTTCATTATATGCTTCAGATATGGTGCAGTAGCGCAATCATGGCGTTCACAAGATACCAAAGGTGTGTTGGGGAGGGGAGCTGCAGGGGCGTACCGAGGAATTTGCCAAGGGAGGGCGAAGCTTGTCAGCAAACTATCTAAGAGTAGCACCACTTGTTGGCGCGAAGCGTACAAAAAAAATTTGGCCGAAAATGCCTCCCAGATTGCTGGAAATGGCACTTCCAAGTATGTTGCATCTAAGCATTTTCTATTTTGAAATTACTAGCGATATCATAACAATTTTTTGAATGCTCAAGGGAGGAGGGGGCGGTCTCCCCTTCAAGCCCCCACTCCCTTGGCTACGCGCTCATGGGGAGCTGGGTATCGTATACTTTCTACTGTTTAAAGTGTTGGAGTTTGAACTTTTGTGAGATCCTGCCCGGAAGGAGAAAATATAAATTTAGACATAAACTGTGCACTGTGCATATTTAGACCAGGGAGCTGCTACTCTAACGCAGCTCCCTGTTTAGACTATAAAGCAGGTCCATATCAGTAACACTTAACGCAATGTTATACTAATAAATGATAACATAATAGTAAGGGTGATGATACAACCGTACCAAGGGTCCAATTCTCACCAGGATGATTGCAACTATCCACGGAGTGAACCATTTCCCAACGACTGGCGATCTGAGATGTGACCATGACCCACAAGCATACCCCTTCACCATTGCGCCCGACTGAAGATCCGAGGTGAGGCCATTGTCCACGTTCCCTCCGCCACCCATTGTGCACTCCACTGCAGGAGCGTCGAATGCCAGGTCCGGTCCCGAGGACAATGCCGGGCCCCCTCTTTTCACTGGTCACATGTATCCCATAATGTTTGTTGTAGCCCCCGTACTTCTCCCGGGCGCGTAATATGATTACGAGGCCCCCATACTACAAAATGATGCTATAATTACATCACGTCAACTCCTATGTTTACGACTATGCTTGCGTGTGTTATAAAATCAGCAACTTTCCACATCATTTAGGGGAGGGGAAGGGATGAGAGGGGAAGGAGAAGAGGGGGTTGGGTGTGAGTGGAAGGGGAGGGTGAAGCAATGGGCGGGTAGGGGAAGGGAGGAGGCACGTGTTCCCCTTCTCCCAGTGGATACGGTACTATATGTATGTGTGTATGTATGTTTCTTTTATCCTCCTGCAAGCAAGAACTCGCGAAGAAGCCACATTGGCTTATCCAAGTCGCACGCTGACCGAAGTCAGTCTCTTGGATTCATATTTTAACGTCCATGGTTATAAATTGTCAATTTTCAACAACTCTGTAACTGGACGACATACATTAATCTTGGAGTGACACGAACCGGGACCTTATGATTGGAAGGCATCGGCGTTAACCACTGAGCTAACACTCCTAGCTAACACTGAGCTAAAGCTACTTTATATGTTTACTGTACACAATAGTATGTTTATAGACAGGCATACGCATGTATTCATATATCAGTGGCTCAAATGAGATGTTTTTAAAATAGAGACAAGCCGGTACCACGTGACGCAGCGAACTTTGTCTCGATATGACCTATAAACTATGTATAATGTCCCGAATTTTAGGCGTCCATTATTCAAAGTCATAGGATATATCTAACCCCAATTCCTATTTTGTAACGTTTGGACACATGCTGCATCAGCAGCTTTGGGGCATACCTACCACAGCCAAATTCTTGTGGTAGCTATAACAGAACTGATCACCTACAAACGGCGGCTAATCATCAATAAAAATTAATTGACTGTCGTAATTTATATTATAATGTTTCTTTCTTTCAAAAAGATTAGAGTACTTGTATAATGTATATGTAAAAAAGAATACCTTTATCTAAATTAGGATACTATTAGATATACACTGAGGGTTTAAAAAAAAAACTTTTCATCTGAATTGCTTACTCATTAAAAATGACCATTAATTTGTCGGTGAAGAAAATTACCAGCGTAAACTTGCGTGAAGATTGACAAGGGTCTCACTGTTCCAGGTGTGTGGCTTGAAAGTATGTGGTGTCATGTTTTCCCAGTATGGATCAGCCACTCAATTTGGGGCAAACTACCAATGGCAGATGACTTTCACCTAACTAAGATCGTTTCCACTAAAACTATACGGTAGTTTATTCGTTCCCATTTGGAAGTATACGACATACTAGTCTTGGCCAAGTCGTTTGTATAATACTGTAACGCCCCTGTACCCGGCCGAGCGGTAGCGTGGGTAATCAGGCAGCTGGAGGCCACCCGATGTCAGGGCAGGGGAAAGGGGAGGCGAAGACTTACGGTATGCTAGCAGGGCTTGAACCAATACACACAAAAATAGAGAAGAATATAGTTTAAGAGAATTGGGTCTCCAATCAATAATTTAATTACTTAATTAACTATAAACATACGAAATAAGCAGTGTCTTTCTGCCGTACACAAATAAAAGAAAACAACGGGCAGAGATACAATTTAACTAAATAACAAATAAACTACGTACCAGGGCGTGGGTATCACGAGAGTGAATACCCGACGCGAGGCGCCAACGGCAGACTAAACAATACTGCCTTATGTGGTCCAGCCCCGATTAAACACTGCAATACCTCCAGGAGAGCCCTAATTTGACCCTACCTCCGGTGTCTATAACATGCAAAGAAGCCAACCAGGACGGGAAATTATTAGTTATACAATACAATATCAGGCGCGTATCCAGGATTTTCTAACCCGGGGGGCGCGAGTTACTATCTAAGCGGAGCGCCACCATCGGTTGGCGCGGAGCGTACAAGAAAATTTCTGGTTTTGATACCCCCCAGATCACCGGAAATGGCACTTCTCGGGCTTGAAAATGACCAACCAGATGTAGACTTTTGCCTGAGAACCGCAGTATTTCCCAAAAGTTTTTTTTTTCCATCCATAACCTTTTTGAAGATTGTCACCAGTCACACATCATGTTCGACCTCATTGCATGTCCTATGGATCATTGCCTTTGTAGGTGATTCTACGTCACGGCCCATAATATCCGAAAGCCCCACTTTCCAAGTTTTAAGCCCATTATTTGTTGAGAATTTGAAAATTCACATTTCTCGTGAATAAAATCACTTCAGAACATACCCATAATGTTGCACAAAATTCAATCTATGGACAACCAATATAGAAAAACCTCCTTGAACCCCTAACAGACAGGTCAAAATTGCACGAGTAGAGGAAAGTATGATGAAGAATGTTGGTGAGGAAATTTTCGAAAATTCAGACAGAGTTAATTTCTTGGTGTAGAAATATTGCAACCTCTTATAATGGCTATTATAAAACTGCGTTGAAGGAAATGAGAAATAGCCGATATTTCCGATATCAGGTATAACGAAACCGAACACTACACACATAGGCGTAGGTCCCGTAGGAGGCGGGGGCTGCAGCCCCCCCCCCCCCGCAACCAAATTATCCCCATTTTTTCTGGCACCTACTGAAAGAAAAATAAATAGCAATGAATAGCTTAAAAATTATCTCCTTGGTATTTAAAATAAAGTTCTAAGCTTGGCCGATATTATTACTGTAAAAGAGAGTTTTGACATAAATGGATCTGTATGCTTTTTCTCCATCTACATAAGACATTTGGTTGTTTACATTAGCATCCGGCGGTATACCGTGCAACTTTGACGGACCGTACGGTAAACGATGGCATGCGATGTAATGACCGATGCTTGTTTATATGATATTGGCATCGATATGTTGAACGCGCGCAAAGCGCGCGAAAAATTTTGGCTTCTTTTTTTCGGGCAAGTCATTACAGCCCCCAAATCCAATTGGGCTCCTACGCCTTTGACTACACACATAGAGAGTTTTTGGGGCTGTTCATCCTGGAACATGCATTTCAATGCTCACTGATATGATGTTATATATGCTCTTTGCTTTACAAATTCGAAAAGGCGTGTAGCGAGTAATTGCCAAGTGAGGGGCGAAGCCAGTAGGCAAACTATCTAAGCGAAGCGCCACCATGAGTTGGCGCGAAGCGTACAATAAAATTTTTGGCCAAAAATGCCTCCCAGATCGCTGGAAATGACACTTCCCAGGCCTTGTAAGTTGCATCTAAGCATTGTCTATTTTGAAATTACTAGCGATGTCATAAAGAAAATTTGCTCGGGGGGGGGGGCGGTCGCCCATTCCCGAAATGCGTCATGTTCCCCGACGACTCGGTCGAGTTCAAGACCAGCCACAGTTGGTTCCATATAGCACAATTGTACAATTGTTTAAGGCGTCCATACACACCGCACGCGTTATGATAGACCATATATAGTACGTCAAAAATGGAGTTGTCGGTGTAAGGGGTAGGGTAAGGCGCACACCCCCTCCGTAATCCTTGATTTGTCACTGGCTACCCTGTGTATATAGTAGGGATCAGCGCTTTAACTATGACTGTTCCTTTTTCTCTTCCCGAGGTCTTGGCTATCTTCTACTCCTCCCTTTTCTCCTTTTTCTCTTTTTTTTTCTTTTTCTTTTCCCTTCCTTCCTCTCCTCCTTTTCTTTTTTCCCCCTCCTTTCCCTTTTTTCTTCTCTTTTTTTCTCTCCTCTTTTCCTTACCCGGGGGGCGCGCGCCCCCAACGCCCCCCCCCCTGGATACGCTGCGTAGTCAGCCCTCACTTCCGGACCCGCTCTCTAAAGTAAAGCAACCTTGCCTTTAAAATAATACTTTGTTACAGCCCTACCAGCCGTGCTGCTCACCGCTGGTTTCCAGTTCTCTGCCCGAACCTTAACGAAATAAATTAAGTTTCCACAACACAAAATACATAAGAAAAACAACACCGTCCTAATGAAACAATGTATAGAGGGCAAGTGATAGTAAACTACATAAACGCTGAACAGAACAACTCGTGTAATAAAAGAGCGAATGCCTGGAATGCTGGTGATGGCAAACGACGGGGAGAACAAAAGAGACCTGTATAATAACACAAAAGTAAGTGGAATGGTGAGTGAATGAATAACATATCGCGGGGTAAATTATTCAAACAAAACTCGGGGAAACACATTCTTAGTAGCCCTGTGCGTGTTCGAAATACGGGGTACACGCATCCCGAACAACCCAGGGCGTAACACCACTCCTTTTCTCGCGTGCAAACTGTACATGCCTCAGAGTCCGTTTTTGCCTACCACAAATGTGCTTGCCCACTGTATTTTACATTCCCGAGGATCTGTCCGACAACCGTTTGCATTCTCTGGACAGTACAGCAAATAGATACGGGAAAATAGCTTTGTGAAAAAGAAATGAACACTAGGCTGTACACATTAGGCGTCTTAACAAGAATAGCAGACTCTATATTCATGCGCGTATCCAGGATTTTCTAACCCGGGGGCGCGAATTACTATCTAAGCGGAGCGCCACCATCGGTTGGCGCGGAGCGTACAAGAAAATTTCTGGTTTTGATACCCCCCATATCACCGGAAATGGCACTTCTCGGGCTTGAAAATGACCAACCAGATGTACACTTTGGCCTGAGAACCAAGTATTTCCCAAAAGTTTTTTTTTTTTTCCATCCATAACCTTTTTGAAGATTGTCACCAGTCACACACCATGTTCGACCTGATTACATGTCCTATGGATCATTGCTTTTGTAGGTGATTCTACGTCACTGCCCACAATATCCGAAAGCCCCACTTTTCAAGGTTTTAAGCCCATTATTTGTTGAGAATTTGAAAATTCACATTTCTCGTGAATAAAATCACTTCAAAACATACCCATAATGTTGCACAAAATTCAATCTATGGACAACCAATATAGAAAAACCTCCTTCAACCCCTAACAGACAGGTCAAAATTGCACGAGTAGAGAAAAGTATGATGAAGAATGTTGGTGAGGAAATTTTCGAAAATTCAGACACAGTTAATTTATTGGTGTACAAATATTAAAACCTCTTATAATGGCTATTATAAAACTTGGTTGAAGGAAATGAAAAATAGCAGATATTTCCGATATCAGGTATATCAAAACCGAACACTACACACATAGGCGTAGGTCCCGTAGGAGGCGGGGCTGCAGCCCCCCCCCCCCCCCGCAACCAATTTTTCCCCATTTTTTTCGGGCACCTACTGAAAGAAAATAAGTAGCAATGAATAGCTAAAAAATTATCTCCTTGGTAATTAAAATAAAGGTCTAAGCTTGGCCGACATTACTACTGTAAAAGAGAGTTTTGACATAAATGGATCTGTATGCTTTTTCTCCATCTACATAAGACATTTCGTTGTTTACATTAGCATCCGGCGGTTTACTGTGCAACTTTCACGGACCGTAAGGTACACTATGCCATGCAATGTAATGACCGATGCTTGCTTATATGATATTGGCATCAATATGTTGAACGCGTGTTTTGCGCGCGAAAAATTCGGGCTTTTTGTCGGGCAAGTCATTACAGCCCCGAAATCCAATTGGGCTCCTACGACTTTGACTACACACATAGACAGTTTTTGAGGCTGTTCATCCTGGAACATGCATTTCAATGCTCACTGATATGATGTTATATATGCTCTTTGCTTTACAAATTCGAACAGGCGTGTAGCGAGTAATTGCCAAGTGAGGGGCGAAGCCTGTAGGCAAACTATCTAAGCGAAGCGCCACCATGAGTTGGCGCGAAGCGTACATAAAAAATTTGGGCCGAAAATGGCTCCCAGATCGCTGGAAATGACACTTTCCAGGCCTAGTAAGTTGCATCTAAGCATTGTCTATTTTGAAATTACTAGCGATGTCATAAAGAAAATTTGCTCGGGTGGGGGGGGGGGGGCGGTCGCCCCCTTCCCGAAATGCGTCATGTGCCCCGACGACTCGGTCGAGTTCAAGACCAGCCACAGTTTGTTCCATATAGCACAATTGTACAATTGTTTAAGGCGTCCATACACACACACACACACACGCGTTATGATAGACCATATATAGTATTTATATAGATACATTAGTGAGAGAGGAAAAATGGAAACGCCAAAAATGGAGTTGTCGGTGTAAGGGGTAGGGTGAGGCGCACACCCCCTCCATAATTCTTGATCTGTCACTGGCTACCCTGTGTCTATAATATGGATCAGCGCTTTAACTATGACTGTTCCTCTTTCTCTTCCCTAGGCCTTGGCTATCTTCTACTCCCTCCTTTTCTCATTTTTCTCTCTTTTTTCTTTTTCTTTTCCCTTCCTTCCTCTCCTCCTTTTCTTTTCCCCGCTCCTTTTCCCCTTTTTCTTCTCTTTTTTTTTCTCTCCTCTTTTCCTTACCCGGGGGGCGCGCGCCCCCAACGCCCCCCTGGATACGCGCCTGATATTTGCAAAGCATTTGGTAGTTAACCTTCATTTCTTTCGGAAAGAATCATATAAACTTCCAAATAAATGCAAGCGATGTAAGGATTAAGATATAAACGTGCACAAAACTACGAACATGGGCGAGATCTCCATACAAAGTACCCTGCTACCGGTACGGCGTGTGTTCGCAACAGCTATTGATTGAGCCCAATCATACAGTTTTATGGACGTCGGGAATTTCCCCTTTCGTAAAGGTCCTCCCGGAATCCAGCCAATCACGTAAGAGAGACCTATTGCGTAGTTAATTCATTGCGCAATGTATTTTGGTCAGAATTTCGTAGCTGAACTGGACCTACCATTACAATAGTACTAGTATGTAATGTACCGTGTAGCATAAGCCAATTACACCGTTTATCAGGTTGTACGTTGCAGCTAACCAATAACAACAATTTCTTTGTCACAAATATCGAAGAAATATGACGAAAACAGACGAAGATGACAAGAAAAGTCCAGTAGATGGCCATGATGATAACAGAAATGTAAGATAGCATAACAACGTCATTGCGGCGTACGCTTCGAATGGGAAAAGAATAATTGCTTAAACTTGTTGAAAGTTAAGCCTAACGTTAACTTACAGTTACAGGCCTGGCTAGAATGATGTAGATTAGGCCTAAGCTCTAGGTTGTTTGTGGTAACTTAACCGTAAGGGTAAGGAGTACGTTTTCATCACAATAAGAATAATAAAACAGATGTCTTAACTTTGATCATATTCTGGAGAGAGAGACAAGAAAAATACAGCTGAGTGTAATTCAGATTTTTAGAGAATTCTATTTAGTATAAATATTTCTACGTAAGCGATGTGCGCATGCCTAATATGGACAATATTTACACAAACTTTTGAAAGTCACTGCCTGACTCCATCTTGTGTTGAAATCTGTTTACTACACTCTACAAGAGGCAGGTGTCTTTATGAAACTCCAGATTACGTAATAGAGTACCCTATCAAGCATCGTAATGGGTTTCAAGACTCAAGTGTAGAAATAAACATTTCTAAAAAATTGTCACAACTAAGTGCCATTCAAAACTTTCTACAGTTGGCTACAAACTCACCATATTTCCTGTGATTTACTTTGGCGGATTTTCTTTAAAAGAGAGTCATGCTGTGGATATGCCAAAAATATTTTATTTTGAAAATTTCTAGCTGCTTAAGATATCAAATTACTTCAATGTAATGCTTTGTTGTTTAATTGGCTGTTAGAGAGCATTGTGGTTAAGGCAGTGTATTGTCCAGCAAGTTTTGTCCAGCACAAATTGCTAAAAAAATATTCAAATCTGTAACTGTGCAGCATGTTTTACTCTCCAACAAAAGCAAAGTTCAGATGATGAGAAAATTCAAACAACTGAAATATTTGTTTACAGCACATCATGTGATAGTACCATAGTAACTAGTTTTTCTTACCATAGCCCCCACCACTTCACACCTCCCATATTCTGCATTTTCTAGCTACTGTAGTCACATCTCACGTAAGTACGTATATACTGTAGAATACATGACCAACTTCTTAATTTTTTTTTCTCCCAATCGTCTGTAGTCACTCGGCGGCAAAGTGAGGAAACAGGGAGGCAAAAAACCAAACTGGAGAGGAGTCGACAGAGTGCCAGGGAGTGCAGAGCCAGGAAGAAAGAAAAGTACCAACTGCTGGAAGAAATGGTTGAAGGGAAGGAGAAGGATGTTCTTGATTTAAGAAAACAGCTAGAATCGGTAAGAAGGAATGACCTAAAGACCAAGAGGGAGGGGGGGGGAGAGGGGGAAATTGACACAGTGGATTAAAGAAACAGCTAGAATTGGTAAGCAGGAACGACGTAAATACCAGGGGGGGGGGGGGAGATTGACACAGTGGAGGGGAGGAGGATGTTCTTGATTTATGACACTAGCTAAAATCGGTAAGAGGGAATTACCTTAATACTGGGGGTGGGGTTGGGGGGGACAGACACAGTGGATTTAGGAAACGGCTAGAATCAGTAAGCAGGAACGACGTAAATGCCAGGGTGGGGGGGGGGGTTGACACAGTGGAGGAGGATGTTCTTGATATAAGAAAACAGCTAGAATCGGTCAGCAAGAATTACTTAAAGACTCCGGGCTGTAGCGTTGCACGGGGAGGGGGGGGGGGAGAGTGGTAGGTTAGGGAATTGGAGGAATACATGGATACATTTTGCTGAACTACAATTATTGGCTCAAATCAAAGGATTAAATGCTGTTCATTTATTGCATATGTGTGACACCACTATCTAACAGCATTCTGGTACCAGTTTGAAGCTAGTGGACGTTATTAAATCCCAAAGAATAAGCTAATATTGTCATTGATTGGCTAGCCTATTTATCTGCAGTTGGCCTTCTCATGGCTAAACAAAACACTTTGCATTTTCTCTTTGGGACATTGCAGTATATGCAATTATGTGAATCTTGGATTCTTGCAAGAAGTTTGGTGAAATTCAGGATTTAAGAAGTTTGGTGAATTTCAAGAAACATATAAGTTAAGGCTTGTTAAACCTACAATATCTCCTACAATAGATCAGTTATTATTCATCGTGGACAGAACACTTCTGGTATAGGAACAATTCCTTGTATCTTGTACTGGGTACAGGCACAAATCAGAACATTTCTCCCTACTTATGCTAATTACTAGCAAACTATGCTTCACTGTCTGATGTATAAAACAAAGATTCATCAGTGCTTAATGTCTTTAAAAAAAATGTTTTAATCTTTTTCCCCAGAAAATATATAAATTGATGCTCTCGTTAGTTATCTGTATTGAAGCATTTACGAAATTGGCGTTTTCTCTCCAGCTCAAAAAGCAAATGTCGAATGGAGTTTTACCGAAACCTGAGGATATCTTGCCGGTAGTAAAAGAGCAGCCATCTGAGGATCAAGTAGATTCGGAGAAGAACGGTTGAAATGATTTCTCGGGATGGACCATCAGTGAAGCTAAATTTGCTACTTGGGTTTTGACATCACCTTAATTTATCATAAAAATATGATATTTATTTTAGATGTTGTTGAAATTGTATCATATCAGATTAAGGTAATCTAGCATTTTACCGATAGGTTTCAAATGGTTTTGCACCTTAAGGGTAGCATGGACCAGAGTTTTCTTGCCATTTGGGGAAGTTTTGCTCGATTCATTCTTGCAAAGCTTGGATGAAATGGAAGGCGGTCAAACAAAGCCGAAGATCAAGTTTCTCCAAACTATTTGAAAATAAAAAGTTGACTAGTCAATCTGTTTTACCTACATACAGTTAATGTAAGATCTCTGTTATCAACAGAATCCATGAAATTATGTAAATCAATTAAATGATGAAGTTCTTAATCATCAAATCAAGAAAACTAGTTTGTGCAACCCCAAAATGTGAGACGACTAAACAGATTTCAGTTAATTCATCAAAGGCATCCTGGATCGGTAAAGGGTCTACAAAAATATGAGGTTTTGCACAGTCTACACTATTGGAAAGACTAGTAGATGGTGTTTCGACAGTCTAAACTATTAGAAAGACCACTTGACTGTTTTCAAACTATTTGAAAATAAAATATTGACTAGTCAATCTGGTTTACCTACATACAGTTAATGGAAGATTTTTGTTATCAGCAGAATCCATGAAAGACTAGTAGAATGTTTTCTACAGTCTACACTTTTTAAAAGACCAGTAGACTGCCTTTGTACAGTCTACACTATTTGAAAGACTAGTAGAATGTGTTTCTACAGTCTAAAATGTTTGAAAGACTAGTAGATGGTGTTTCGACAGTCTACACTATTAGAAAGACCACTTGACTGTTTTCAAACTATTTGAAAATAAAATATCGACTAGTCAATCTGGTTAACGTACATACAGTTAATGGATTTTTTTTTTATCAACAGAATCCATGAAAGACTAATAGACTGTTTCACAGTCTACACTCTTTGAAAGACCAGTAGACTGCTTTTGTACAGTCTACATTATTTGAAAGACTAGTAGACTGTTCTTCTACAGTCTACACTATTGGTAGACTAGTAGCTATAGTCTACACTATTTAAATGTAAAATTTGACTTATCAGGCTTTCTGACTCCACATTTGAAATTGAGCATGTTTTAGTACCAAAGAGAATCCAAGAAGTTCATGTGCTGGAAAATGTATCAAAATCAACTCAAAAGATTATTACATTACACCTCAATCTCATTTGACTCGTAAAGGCTTCAGTTCATTTTCAACATACCCCACTCGTCTAAAGTTGAACATTGGTATATGCAAACTGATAATAGGAGCAATGGTTAAGGCAGAATAAGTTTTGAAAAAGAGGGTAATTTTCACTTGAAATGTCCCCTCTCCCCCTTCCCCATGCCTGTGGGTATTCGTGTGGCGGTTTCCGTCTCGGTCTTCAAAGGTCTCATGAATATATGTTTATTTACTGCGCAGTAATGTTTGTATATTTTGCTTGTGTTTAGGATTGGTGTTTGTTTTTATTGTGTAGTTTATATTTGTTTCTGTAAAGCGCTGTGATCTTTTGTAGAGCGCTCTATCAAATACATAGTAATAATAATAATAACATCCTCTTTTAAGGTTCCACCATTGCAACTACTGTAAATTGTCCTAGCAGGCAAATGTTTGTGGCACCTTTCCACTCGTGCCTAGCTCTATGTTCTTGTGTGAGCCAATCTTTCCTGACTGTTGCTGTACCAGAGTTAGAGTAATGTGGATCTCTACCTTAAAAGGTTTATAACCGTTGGGAGGAGGGAAAAATCAACATAAGAGACCTTCTGAGATGGCTGCTGTTTATACTTATCGTTATCATGCTTGGATGCTAAAAATGTATGAAATAAAACTACTGATGATATAAGATTCAGGTGGGAGAGGGAGGAGGGTAGTGGGTTGATAATTGGTTTAAGTTGAAGCATTTTCGAAATTAATATCGTTTTGAAATGAAGGGTTAGAGCAGAGGTATTTATTATTCAGCATTTTTGTGCTAAATGTTACTCTTATTTCTAGCTCAAGATTTAAATAGTTTCCCTAGCTTATGTCTGCTAAAAGCTGCAAATACTCTAAAGTTAGTACATCATACACTGTTTACCTTTTTCAGCAAAAGTATGATAGGAACTATTTCAAACTCGAGCTAGAATAAGAAAATATTTAGCAAAAATTTGTCTGAATATTTAATGCCGTCTGCTCTTAGCACAGATTATACATGATGGTGCAAGTCTATCATTTACCATATATATATATGACGTCTTTTTCTTTTTTTTTGGACTGCGTACAGAATTGTTTGGTAGACAGTTTATATGCTCAAAAAAATATTTTTTTCCTCGGTAAGCTGGTAACAGGTTACAATCCATTGAATTTTGTTATCCTTCATATCAAATACTTTATCTTCAATTGTAAACAAAACAATTTTAAGCCTGACTGATTTAATTTCTTCTATAAAATGAAATTCATTCTTATCGTTTAAAAGCACATTGCTTCGAAGCGAAACTCTTCTAGCGCTGGAAAATATATGGAATGCAGGACTTGTTTTTCTCTTTCAATTAATGAACTTTGCGACTCTGCTTATCATCTACCTTACTGTTACATTTAAGTTGTAGCATAGACAATCCTTGATGTTTTTCGTTGTTTTATTATTCACTGTGCATTGCTATAAATGCGTGTGGGTGTTTATGTACGTACGTTCGTGTTTGCATGCATGCATGTGTGTATTTGTATGTGTATGTAGGTGTGTATGGGTATATGTATTTGTATATGTATGTACATTTTTGCGTGTGTGTATGCGTGAGTTTTGTATTCACTGAAGGTATGCTCTTTTTTTTTATGTGTTTATGTATATATCGGTATAAATAGAGAAGAAGAAATACTCAATTCAGATTCAATTTTCGCATTATGTAAATAATTCCTTTGTATCTATCAGATCACATACCTATGTTGTTATCGAATCTCTAAATATAATCGATGTACCATATACATGTATAATAATCGTGAATAAATGAGATGACAAAAAAAAAGGACCCAATGACCGATAATTCAATGGTGAACTGGTGAAATTGACTCTGTTATTAAGACCTCCAATGCGCGCATGTTACTACCGTGGTCACATGAGCGTATGCACGATGTTAATCTAGCAGCAACATATATTTAATTGAAAGAAAGGTGAATCAGTTAAAGGGGTACGTGTACATATAGTTTCACTATACCTAACTGAAGTATGAATACCAATGTAAGATAGCATACCTAACTGAAGTTTATATGAATACCAACGTAAGATAGCATACATTACTATATTGCGTCTAAGCAAGAGAACGTTTTTCCGGGTATCTAAGACGGATATAGAACCAGGTCCGACTCGGAGTGATCTGAGACCACCATGGCACCAGGAAAATGTTGAATTACACCCTAAAGTTTCCCTAAATGTGTTTTGAAAACAAAATGCACTATTCTCAATCCATCTTTATTTCCGGTCCCTTCCATTATATTTCGTGTCCCTTCATATTTCCAGGGCACACCAGGGCCCTTGAGATGCATGACCTCATCCCCTCTTTGTCCACCTTACCCTTATCGTGAGGCCTGTCCTATCTGGGGCTATCAATATACATGGGCAACAACAGATATACGAAGTCACAATTTCGTTCCTAAACGTGGCTTTTCTCTCTAATGATATAGCTACATATTGCATGATATGCATGCGAGAACAAATAGACACAGACCTTTTGGAAGCCATATATTTACTATTATTTATAATATCACTAATCGATATGGCCTGCCATATGTGATGATAACCTACTTTCATTCTGGATGAATATGTATATATGTTGATACGTGAGATGTTATTTATCATCTCTTAGCGTCTTGACGAATACGGCTAACTTTCTATTAACAGCTCAATTCTGTTTCGAAGGAGATAATATAGATAGATGATAATGAAGATGGAGAAGGCGATGGGGATGGCGATGGTTTCGCCTGCCCCAACCCCCCCCCCTCCCCCACCGGATCCCTCCTCCTTCATCAAATTGATTACCCTTACAATTTAAATGTAGGACCTACTCCGCGATGTACCGTCTGTAGCGCACCCAGTGCGGAACTAGACGCACCGTAATGAACTACTGCAAATAGGCTATGTTAATTTATGGCGTTACCGACCTGGAAGTTTGCTCAAAAGCTAGCGTGGATGTCAACTTTGCAGAACGCATGCATCTAACGCTACGCAATATTTATGTAACGAATAAATAATTATTTTGTAAGCAACCGCGAAGAACACGAAACAATGTGATAAGGTCACAACACGGTATTCCTTGTTAACATGCATATACATGTGAAAAAAGCGCGCATCACGCGCACTTTCCAAGCATAGTATTTACAAGGAAAAATATGGATACATTTTTATCTTCGTGCGCAACCTTAGAACAAAAAACCAGTGATTGTATTTCAACGCGGTATTCGACGCAGTAGCATATCCCTGTTAACCAAAACATACACGTATGAACAAATGCGCGCGTGCACTCCACTATAGGCTAATGTGACTATATTGCGTCACAGATGAAACCATAAGTTTTGTGTACAAACAAAGATCTACATAATGAATATGATCGCTTTAGAGTGCCACATGCAGCGGTCTGGTTGTATATCTGCATCTCGAAGTCTAGAAAGTTAAAACCATGATACTGCTTTATGATATATTAGTCATAGCCTTGCCCTTGCTCTATGTTATCGTTGAAGATGCTATCTTCAGCATTCCGAGACTAAAAACTGGAGTCGGTAAGTATGATGGTATTATTTATACTATAAGAAGTTAAAAAAAAATGATTATATCATGTAAGATCTGCTCGAAACTCTGAGGTATACCTATACTTACGAATTTGACGATGTTTGGTTGGTTGCCCCAACACAATAAACTTCTCTCTGTAAATGTTGCAGGCATGCATGAGTTTAACGCAACTATTAAAATATAAATAGTTCATGTCGTTTGGACAGTACGGGGATCCCGTGATGATGCGGTGGTCTGTTTCAATGTCCCATCGCCGCAGGTTGGACTAGTCTGCCGGTACCGATATTAATCATGTTAACATATGACTGGCTACGTCCTGTCGTAATTATTTAATTTTTTTAATTATCTTTCGCATTTCTCTGCAACATGACCAATTTCACCGTCTCGTCTATACTTCTAATTTTGTTATGGTTTATTTCGAAAAAAATGTCAGCTGGAAAGAACAACCGACTGTCGCCCTTGAACTGAGCAAACCCCAAGAAGGATACGATGAGAAGCAAGAAAAAGCAGATATCCACGGTAACTATAATATGATCGCGTCTTGTACATGTATAACACATGTAAATAGTATACGTTGAGCTCACTGTGATAATAGGCTGAAAGACCATTCTTAGTCATGCTATGTTTTTGCCCTAACATGCAGCAACCTTCCTGTACGATGAGAAACGCGAAGACGCAGATATTCCTGGTAAATATAATCTGATCGTGTGTTTTACAAGTATCAAACATGTAAATATTATACGTTTGCCTCACTGTGATAATAGGTTATGGACCATTCTTAGTCATGTTATGTTTCCCCCCTCATATGCAGAAACCTTCCTGTACAATGAGAAACGCGAAGAAGGAGATATTCACGGTAACTATAATATGATCGTGTTTTGTATGCATGTATCAAACATGTAAATACCATAAGTTGATCTCACTGGGATAATTGTTGTCTGAGAGACCATTGTTGGTCAAGTTATGTTTTTTTTTCCTCACACGCAGCAACCTTCATGTACGATGAGAAAAGCGAAGAAGCAAATATTGGCGGTAACTATAATATTATAGTGTCCACTGTCATGTACATGAATAACACATTTAAATATTTTACGTTTATCTCACTGGGATAATAGGCTGAAAGACCATTGTTATAGTCATGTTTATGTTTTTTCCCTCACATGCAGCAACCTTCCTGTACAATGAGAAATGCGAAGAAGCAGTTATTCGTGGTAATTATAATATTATCGTGTTTATATATGTAAAACACATGTTACCTTATACATAAAAATGTGTCCAAATACAGTGGTAATATCGGTAGTCTTGGGGTTGAGGTGTATGTTGGGTGGGAGTTTATGGCTAATGATCACGTTTATAACCTGTAAGCCGACCAATAGCAGCTACTTTACGAGACTCCGCACGCAATTATCCGCATTTCGCTAGCAAAATTTAATAGGAAATGACCGTGTTCGCGAGGAACATATTTGAAGGAAATGTGTTTCCTTTGTTCATGTTCAGTTTCATCTAACTTAGGATATATACCTTCAATTATTCAGGGCTTATGAAATCGTTAGGCCAACGGGAATGCATTACTAACCTTTGTTAAACATTACAAAAGGAAAACATAGACTAATAGTTCATTTGCACTGTCGAAAATAGACACCCATGTAAAAGTTAAGTTCAAAGGAAACTTTCGTTGAGTAACAAGGGGGCTAGTGGTACGCATGTACAAGATCCTTCTGTCTACATACGGCTCTGGCATGTACTAGTGAATAGTGTTAGGCACGTAGTTTTAGGCATGTGAACTTTAATCGAAGCGTTACATTCGCTTTTGGAGTATCATCACTACAGTCCCAACAAATTTAATATTAAGCGTCAATTACTGGTAAATCGACTTCAATGGTGTTCCAAAAAGTAGGTTTAGGCTTGTTAAAACAATGGAATTTAAATCGGTGTTACGATTAGGCATAACGAATTATATGTTGGACTAATATATGGTACATATAACTGTTCGCAGGGTAATGCCAATAAGATTCATACAATTTTCGCCAGATCAGAGATACAGATTCATGAAGGCGTCACTATTTTCAAACGGTTTTAATTAAGGTGATTCCCCGATGCTCAATGTTCACTGTTTTTTTTTTCTCTTTTTTTTTTATTGTTTCTACACAACATTTGTTTTTTGCAAATCGAGGTCGAAAATTGTTTTATTTTATTTTATTTTTTGGGAAGGGGGAGGGGGAAAGGGTGCAAGAAGTTGGTTTTGCCTATTGTGTAAAATACCACACTCAATAATATCCTTCAGGTATACCTCACCATGATAATAAGTTAACCATTCTTAGTTATGGAATATATATTGTCGTCACATGCAGCCGCGTTCCTGTACGATGAAGACTTTGCCAAGCGGCCATTCCTAAACCCAATGAGACCGCGATACCTTGTCAAGTGGGAGGAGCTTAGTGACATAACTGACCACGGTCTAAATTTAGATCAGGTACACAGACATAGTTACATATAAGCAAACTAAGAAGCCCGTGTATACGATTGTTTGTTTCTTCTAACCGTTTTGTATTGTGGAGAATCTGAACTTCTACTGTTCTAATTTCTAATTTTCAAGTTTGTTGGGTTAATTTATCCACTCTCAAACTTTAGTAAACTAGTTCTCGAAACCAAATAGTCGGAATTGTCACAGTCCGATCTGGGCCAATGTAGCATCTACTTTTCCTTTTTTAAGGCCTATAAAGTACCCCAGACACCACTTGTTGTTTGTTTGTTTTTCATCTCACTTCAAGTTTGATTGCTTCCTACGCCACTGAAAGGGTTTGAAAGTAAATCAACATATTTGTCTTTCGTGCGGGTGCAGGCTCAATCTTGGGTGAACGTCATTCCTTAAAGGATAACTTTAAGCACAAAATTAATTTGGAAATGATGTAAAACTTTTAAAAGAATATTTGCTTTGTTTTTCATCTCACTTCAAGTTTGATTGCTTCCTACGCCACTGAAAGGGTTTGAAAGTAAATCAACATATTTGTCTTTCGTGCGGGTGCAGGCTCAATCTTGGGTGAACGTCATTCCTTAAAGGATAACTTTAAGCACAAAATTAATTTGGAAATGATGTAAAACTTTTAAAAGAATATTTGCTCTCAATATATACGTTGTATTTCTACAACATATTTAAAATTTCGAGAAAAGACCTTCTAAACGACTAAGTTCATCGATCAAAGTGACTGGATTATGTAGTTTAATATACCAACCATTAAGAGACCATATATATTTCCGACCTCATACGATATTTTTTACGATTTAGCGGACTGACGATAAGGATTTTTGGACTAAAACATATCAGGACTCAACCTTCTGCTCAAAGACATCCCTTAAAAACATACGTTATTCAATTTATATCCCAAACAGAATGAAAGCTGGGAAGTCAACGATATGTTTCATACTAACGAGATAAACTTTGATTACAAATCAACCTTTGACAAGACTCTGCCCGAGTACACGCGAGTTGACTTGAGAACTAAAACTATAAGTAAATAATTATCAGTTTAGTCCGTGGCAAACCATTACTGGACATTTTACTGTATTTGTATCACTTGATCAAATTCCTTCACAATTCCGTTGAATGATTCTGGTATGAAATGTATGAAATGATTGCCAATGAGTATGTGCATTCTTGTCCTCCTTATTTATAGCAAGTATGTGAGGATTTCTTATCTTCATTAGGACCATACTGGTGAGGGAAGATACACTAGAGTATAAATTAAGATTGGAGAGGGCCTGCCGTCTTGCGGATGAGATCGAAGCGAAAAAGAGAGCCGATCAAGCTTTCCAGGCCAGTCAACCAAAAAAACGAAAAAGGAAACCTCGTCGTTCAATCAAACGGGATGAATGCCCTTATTAATGCAATTAAAATAAAATTACCCGCCAAAAAATATTTACAGAATGCAAACAATTTCCAAAAATTGTCACTTTGATCAATGTATACATATATGTATTTTTATTGAATGTTGTAATAAAAATAAATCTTATCATGGGGGTAATTTCTCTTTGTGACGTGTATTTCTGGGTTTTAAATGAAATACTCGAAAAATGCGTCAGCTTCGATTGGGTTGGACGGCTACATTCCACTATAACCTATAGCAGCTGTAACTGACTTTCACGGTGTTTCTGTTGAATATCGTGTGTAGTTTCTATGTCTTCGGGAAGTGTATGTTAATGATAAGCAAACGCATAGCAATCACTCACACAACGTAAGAAAAAGAAGCTTGCAACTGTCGACAGAAGGACACTTGCCCACTAAATGGAAACTGCCAGGCATCAAACATCATATACAAGGGCGAAGTGAAAACCACCGAAAACTGCAAGACTTACATAGGTCTAACGGAGGCCCCTTTCAAGCTTAGATATGGCAACCACAAGATGTCATTCAACCACCCAAAACACCAAAATGCAACGGAACTCCCGTATGGCAAGCCGTTTTACTTTTTATTCGATATTTGATGATATCATCAAATATTTGGTGATATCAGCAAATAATTGTTGATATCATCAAATCATTTGATGATATCATCAAATAATTGCTGATATCAACAATTATTTGCTGATATCACCAAATAATTGTTGATATCAGCAATTCATTTGCTGATATCACCAATTCATTTGCTGATATCACCAATTCATTTGTTGATATCATCAAATAATTGCTGATATCAACAAATAATTGCTGATATCAACAAATATTTGCAGATATCAGCAATTATTTGGTGATATCAGCAAATGAATTGGTGATATCAGCAAATCATTTGATGATATCAGCAAATCATTTGATGATATCAACAATTATTTGCTGATATCATCAAATAATTGTTGATATCATTAATTATTTGCTGATATCAACAATTCCAACATATCACTAATTCATTTGCTGATATCAACAAATCAATTGGTGATATCAGTAATTGATTTAATGATATCAGCAAATGAACCGTACATATCACTAATGCAGGCTTTTGTTGATATCACCAATTCATTTGATGATATCAACAAATCATTTGCTGATATCAGTAATTCAACCGTGACGATGATATCAGTAATTCAACCGTGACAGCCCGCCTTACAAGCATGCGCACGCGATGTCAGTGTACTGTGCAGTACATGCAAATGACAGTGACGAGACAACAGGGTACGGATAGCGGTACTTTCACCATGGCGATGGCTGTAAATGATGAAGCACAGATCGTTCTTGACAGAATTTCTCGGATTTTGGGCGAAGTAGAGCGGCTCTTAACTGACAATGACAATGCTTCTGAAGCGAAAGAACGTCTTCTCCAAGCAAAGAGAAATTTAGAACGGATTAACGCGAGCATCGATGAGCACAGGTTCAATTCTATAGCAGCTGTGCTAGATCAGCTCCTTTCTATCGCAGACGCACAGGCACAGCCAGACGGAACGTTGCAGGCACAATCGGGGAGCCAGTCTAATGGGCACATTTACCAGCCTGTTTCTGTCGCCGACCATGGTATACTTTTAACATTTTGGTCTTTCATATTGAACTACTTAACCACCCCGTTATTATTTGTCATAGCCTCTCATCTATAGGTTTATAGGCCTGGCCCTTCGGTGCTTGCCCAACGCTTGTCCTCCCTGTAACAAGTGCATGAGGAGTTACTGTACCACTCCCAGTGGCAGTAGTAGTACTGTGTAACTTAGTCCCCTTTCCCCTCCCGTTGTATAATGTACGGTATGTCATTACACTCGCACACAAGTTTGGCACTCTAGATTATCTTTCATAAGTCAAAATGCAATGTTGCATGTGACTGCGGAAGTTTAACATCCTATTTCCAAATTTCTGGCTACGTCACTGTTTGTTTGTGAATCTGTTTGTCTTTTCTTAGTGACAGTGTGTGTTTACGTTTGCTGTTCAACAGGTCGAAGAGGAAGGCCGAGATTGGAAATACCATTTGAGCAGTTGCGTTACCTGTATGAAAAGGGTTATTCTGCAAAGAGAATGGCGCAACATTTTAAGTGTTCAGTTGCTGCTGTGTACAAGCTCCTTTACCAACATGGGATGAAAATGAGACAACGTTACACAAACATGAGTGAAGAAGACCTAACAGCCAATATTACTAACTTGAGTAAGCAGCACCCAAATAGTGGCACAGAGGTTTGTTCATGTTACAATAATACATTCTTTCCATTCTGAAGAATTGAAGTTGCAAAAGATTCTCAAATAAGTAGGTCAATCATAACAGTTGGTGGGTAACTGTTTGTATATAAGATGATGGTTTTGTAGGGTAAATGGCAGATATTTCACTGTCAAATTTAGCAGTGCAAATGCTAGTTGGTATCTTCGAAAACATGTGTGTTTTCGTGTTAATAGTGGTACACGGCATATGTTTGCCTGTGTGGGAAAAATATCAACAATATCTATGTACATACTGATCCCAAAGGTTAAACAAACTTTCTAGCATGGTCGCTCACTAACAATGGTGTATGGTCTATCAGCACAGACTGATCTTGGCTGGTAGCAGTTTCTATCAAAACTAGGCTGAGATTGGCCAAAGAAACTTCATTACCAGAAAAAAAATAAGAATAGCTTCATCTCATATTCTGTGATGAGAATTTATGGGGCCATTTTCTTCCCTTTTCCTATATTTTTTCAGCCCAGTCAATGCAATTATGGGACCTTTTTCTGTCTTTTCCATGGTGGAATTGCATGCTGCCCCCTGTGGTTTTCTGATGCTGTATATTGTATGCTTTTCTAATTTTCAGATGATAAATGGATACCTTAGGAGCCAAGGAATTCTGGTCCCACGGCAAAAAATTCGCTCCATGTTGCGTACAGCTGATCCGGTGGGAACTGCCAGTAGATGGGGAAGGACCGTGGCCAGAAGAACTTACTTTGTTCCAACACCCAACAGTCTTTGGCATATAGATGGCCATATGAAACTCATTAGGTTTGTCTCAATTTTGCTCTATGGACGTGCAGGGAATAATTTATCCAGTATCACATCTCATTTTGCTATACAAACTGGTCAAAATGCTACACAAATGGAAAATCTGTAGCAGTTTTTTCCCATGCATAACCCCAGGGTTTTAATGTTTTTATGCTTAAGAACTGAAAAAACCTCAGAAATGCTAGGCAAAATTTGAACACTAAATTATTCCCTGTGATGGTTTTAAATAATCAACAGACTAACACACTGTTCGGTATATAAAAAGCTAGACTTCATACTACACACTGTCAAAATGTCCTCGGGTGACTGCCTCGATGTATTCAATTGGCTTGTTCGCTGTAAAGCCTTGGGATGCACCGGATATCCAGTGCGGCCTGGCTGTCTGGCCACATAGTGAAAAAACAAGAAGACAATTCCAAGGTTGGCATATCCACAGTAATCCCAATATATCAATTTTTTCACAATCTATTAATTTCTTTAAAGTTGCTGTCAGTTAGTCCTTGAACCTCCCAGCCAACATTCCCAGCTGGGGCCAAGCCGTGTTTGTCCCAACCGGGGCCCACGTGGGTCCTAGGTGGGCCCCAACTGAGCTAGCCCGACTTAGGCCCAGCCGGGCTCCATCTGGGCTATGGTTGGATTATAGGTGGGCTCCAGCTGCTTTTTGGGTAAACCATATGGGCATGAAAGCAAGTAATATGCATATAGTTAGGTGCCTTTTCTCTTCTTTCATTTGGGCGGTTTCTGTTCAGATCTTCCATTAAGGCAGTAGGTGATGACTGATGCTTAAACACACCAATAGATACTGTTTGGACTCAAAGCTATGAGAAAACTTCAATTTGAATAGCTGCACGGATTTAGTCTACACACTGTAGAATACCATATATGACACACATTTATTTCTCAAAATTCAAACTTGTCCGTGGGGTAATTAACCGCTACAGGCCTAGCTACAGTATATATGGCCTTGCTTGATAAATAAGTACATCCCAAAACGGTAGGCAGGAAAACATGTGTGAAGTTTTTGTAAGGGTTAAGCCAGATACAAGCATGTTAATTTTTTTCTTATATTTTTTTCAAGGTTGCCAAAATTGGGTTTATGAACTGAAGAGTTTTTGTCCAAAGAAGTGCCCAGTAGGGCCCTAGCTGGGCTCCAAATAGTGGGAAACTCCAGCAATAGCCCAGCTGCAGCCCAGCAAAAATTGAACTAAATTTTAGATTGACATTAAGCTGTAATCACATAGCCTATCCTTTAACTTAAAACTCCCAATAACACACAAAATGCCAACAACATGAATTTTCTAAGAAATAAACATCAATCAAATAAGAGTGTTTGCCCAGTTGGGCCGCGCTTGGGAGCCAGCTGGGCTCCAGAGAAACAGAAAGCCCGACATTAGCCAAAACATAGGTTACTTTACTCTTGATATATTTTTTTCAAGAAATTTACCTCACTGGGAAATTTAGTCATCTTGTGTGCATTTAGAATGTCTGAGAACAATTTGGATAGTAAAGACCTCCAGGAAAGTACTTTTTGAAAACGTCTAGAAATTATAGCATGCTATAATTTGGGACCAATACAGACTACCTCTAAGCCCAGCTGGGCATGTTGGCTGGGCTATGAATACCGTGAGTCACATTCATCTTACTGAGAACAACAATTCAGAACATTTTGAGGTCACCAGAGGTCAACTCTGAAAACCTAAACACAATATTTGAAGGGAGTAATAATGGATACTTCTCATAGTTGGTGTGAGGTTGCTCACATTGACTACATGACCCCTATTGTTTATTGTGGGTGATTTTCCACAGAAGAGTGATGTGTTTTGTACATGCCATAGTGTACTGGTAGATCCAAAAGCTATTCAGGACATTTATATTTTAAGAACTATTTCTGGTGAACGAGCAGATGTCTAGTGTAATGAAGTCATCAAACCTCAATCAATTTTTGCATTCTTGTTCCTTCTGTTTTATTGTACTGTTTTGTGAAGCTTTGCCTGTAACACCATTATTACAGAACCAAATGTCTAATAAACCTGCAACTCATGGCATGATCGAAACATAAGTTTTAGTACTGTAAATGATATGAAGATTTGTTTTGTTTCACACAGATGGGGATTTGTGACACATGGTGGCATCGACGGTTATTCACGCATGGTTGTGTACCTAAATTGTTCTACAACTAACCAGGCTGATGTTGTTCAGAGATCATTTGTGCAAGCTGCCAAAAGGTATGGTCTTCCCTCCCGTGTCAGGTCAGACTATGGCAGTGAAAACATTGATGTTGCCCTTCTCATGAATTTGTTAAGAGGAAGTGGACGGGGAAGCCACATCACTGGACAATCAGTACATAATGAAAGAATCGAGCGTCTGTGGCGAGATGTTCACAAGGATGTCACTTCAACTTTTTATAAAGAATTTTATAAATTAGAAGACAATGACCTCTTACACATTGACAGCCCCACAGAAATGTTTGCACTTAAATTTGTCTATCTGGATGAAATCAATCAGCTCCTGGAACAGTTCAGAAATGGGTGGAACAGCCATAAAATTAGAACAGAGCAAAGTAGAACACCTCATCAAATTTGGCTAGATGGTTTTCTAGAGAACACAAACTCAACAGCAACAGTAGTAAGGGAGATGTTTCAAGAGGAAGATGACAACCTAGAAGCAAAATTGTGTTCTCTCTTGGAGGCTAATGATGAAGAAGGCAGTGAGCAAACAGTGGGAAGAACTGTATCCATGGATGGTGTTGACAGTCACTCAATAGAAGGTCTTGACAACGATCAGATGCAGCAACTGAGAAATGCAGTGGACAACACCAATGGAGGTAGCAAATTGAAATACAGAAGATGTGTCACCATCCTAAATGAAATGTTGCGATGAGCTGAAAATGTGTTTTGTATTTTTAAATCCTTGCCGAAGGAATCTATGAGATGGTGATGGCGTTGTAGAGCCGACTATAAGACACTGATGGCAAAATTTGCAACTTGAGGAAAATTCCTTAAAGTCTATGAATTTTGCATGATTAGCTAACTAATGTTTTATCTCCATCAGTTTTAAAACCTTAAAATTTTTTCACAGGTATTTAGGTTAACTGCATTCGATATCATCTTCAGAGAAAGCTAGGCATGTGACACAAAGTCACTGAATATCTCTGACTTATGTTACACATATAAAAACAATGTTAACTTAATGGAAATATCTAGTTTTCCTGAGCTGTTAAAGGTCCTCTGGAAAATTAATCCTTTTTCTAAAATCATTGTTTTCATCAAAGGCTATTTCTCATATTTTTCCAAATGTAAAGCTTATTTTGCATAAAAGATGTTGGTACTGCTGTAATTCACTTTACTTTGTGTGTGCGTGTGTGACGCCTTGGCTTGTAAACACTCCATCTCAAGAAGGGAAAGTTGCTTGAACTTCAAACTTGCATTGTAGATAGCCCTTGGTGAGTAGATGATCCCTATTGTTTTTCATGGAGGTCAAAGGTCATTCAAGGTCAAGAGTGAAAACTCTCAAAACCTTGTAAACACCAGATCTCAAGAAGTGAAAATTTGTATTTATGTAGCCCTTGGTAAGTAGCTGATCGCTTTTGTTTTTCATAGAGGTTAAGTTTCCTTGAATCAATTAGAAATAAATATGAATAAATATCATCACTTAGGAAGTGAAATATGGTTTGAACTTCAACCTTATACTGTATGTAGAAGCATGCATTAATGAATATTCCAATACCTGTGCACTTCTGGTCAGCAATAATATGGGATGTTGCAAAATCATTTGACCTTTTTTCATATTTTTTTTTTAAGGGTCGTGGAAATCTACGGCAGTATGAACTATGAACTACATTCATGTTGAACAAATAAAATGAGGACTAGTGCAAATACATACAACTCATTCATTTGGCACTTACCATATTCATAACTACTATTTAAATATTTTAAGGAGAGGTAGGCTAAAAGATGGGAATAATCTGTTATGCACATGCCAGAAACATAAGGTGTAGTCAATGACTTTGATGATGGAAATGTAATGGTGTTAAATTCAGGGATGATCTTGTTGAAACTCTTTAAAATGGCATAGGCAGTCGCCCTTACTCAAGTGTGAAACATCAGCTGATCCTGTCAAATTTCTTGTTTTACCCTTCCTAAACATCCTTTGTGATGTTTTACAACACCAGTGGAAAGGTGAACTGAATGTAACTTGTTCAGCCGACAGCCAGTTTAAGTAGTGTTTCTCAAATTCTGACTTATTGGTTTGCTCTCTTCAATCAAATCAAAAAGTTGTCACTAAAACGATTTGCAAACCTGCACGATATATGATGAGAAAGATAAAAAAAAATTGTCTCTATTAAAAACAAAATTTATTATAAAGGCAAGAAAACACCGATAGCACACAAAGTTACCAAAATAGGATATTACATCACTGCTGATACTTTACATAATATGTGAAATTAGAAAGACAAGGCTAAAAATCATGAGTAAGGCAGAATACATTTGCTGAAATTATGTGCGAAATTTACTTGTTCTTATTTTTGATGGATTAAGGTACTTAATAGTGACTTTCATAAGGCTAATGTGAGCCTGATATGCACCGATCATACTTCAATATTTTGGCAAGTTGGAATATAAACTTTTGGTAAGGGCCTGAAAACAAGATATTTCTGTAATGGTATCATGACAAGGTTTGTCCTAAATGAAATATGAAGTATGTCTTTACATGCAACTGATTGTAAAAAGCAGCTGGAGACACGTCCAAAAGAGATTAAGAGGTACAGGTAACGTTCATAGTTTATCAGTATGCAATGGTACTTAAAGGTATGTGGACTATTCAAAAGTATAACCACAACCCACACATTTTGTAAAATATTAAAGGATCATGTATGTCAGTTAGAGGTATTTCATTGGTAAGATCCATTTGGGTCAGCCAGTGCAACTTTGAAAGAAAATGTCAAGTATCATATTTAAAGTCAAAGTACAAAAAGATTATTAAGTTTAAACTAATACAGATCAATTCACGTTGAATGAAATGAGAGTCTGCGGTATGAACAAAACAACACTATCACTGTGTTGGTGGAATATATTGCTCTGTGATTACAGCTGTCTGTGTCCCTCTCGTCTTTATGAAAACAATATTCTTACTGAAATATAATTAATGCTTATACAAGAATCTTTGTTATAGAGATTACCTTGACAATGATAGTGATCCTTGCAGTTAAATGGAACAGCACTAAAATAAAAGAGGAATGGTAATTGATAAAAAAGTAAAGAAGATGTATAAGATTTCTCATAACATACATGCTAATACCTAAAGTGACATTACAAACATAAACTGAAGCTGAAAAAGGAGAGGCTTTACTACCAGGTAGATGTTAATGACTTCTTGGGTCATTACATAGCTCATCTACATCAGGTCACCAAGTTTGCAACTTGTCTTTTGTTGAGACCTTTTTTTTTAATAAATTCAGCACATTTGTGAGTTGCTCCTGTCTATTTGAGTTGTAAGCACATTATTCTTAAACGGAAGTATGTTAAATTGTCCTTAGATCTAAACAGAAAAACGATAAGGAAAGACCAGATACTTATCAATAATTGGGAAGAAAAATAAAATAAAATATATTAATGTGAAATTGATTTAAGAAAATGTAATCTTGAAATGTCACTTGGAACCCCTCTGCATCTTTGTGAAAAAAAAACTTAGACTTATTTGGCACCCTTTAAGCATTTACTTTATAATACACATGTATCAATAAACAACAGGGCAAGAATTGACGTCTACAAGTGAATCTAAAATTTAAACAAATGGCTACTACAAAATGTCAAAGTATCAAAATAGTGTATGCAAAAATAGTTGCCAGAAATGGATGGAATGTAGGAAACATTAAAAACTTAAGGTGATGGCTAGTGCATGGCAACCCTGAATTAAATGTAATAAAAAAGTCAACACGTACATGAACAAAGAAATACCGAAAGGGAGACTGTTTATGGAAGTGTGTATTGGTAGGAATACTTATCTCTTAAATACAAATTCATTTCCCGTTTAAATTCTTGGCTGCTGTTGTATGCTGTGCTGATTTCCAGTGTGTTGGAGCAAGTATGTGCCACTGGCCTGCGCAGCAGTCCTGAGGTGGCAACAAAAGACACTGTTATTCCTCCTTCTGGCAGGTGGATTGATGCAGTTGCAAACAGTAAAAAGTTAAGAAGATCATCAGTGTCAAGTGATCGTATATACTCCGTTAAGAAATATAAAACACACTCTTCTTGAGGTCTCAAGTCATCAGCGGTACGAAGAGCTTCTACAACTCTTGATGGAGTAGGTCTCTGTGAGTCCATTATGTACGACACGTGTTCCAGAGAAAGATGACGCCAGAACAGACCGAGGTGTGCTTCTGGAATGCCTTCCCTCATCAGAGCGTAGAAACGGCTTGGAGACTTCACCAGCTTCTCTGTTGCAATTGCCAAAAGTTGGTCTCTTATTTCATCTCTTTTTGGCACTTCAAGTAAGCCATTTACACTGAAAAATGTAGTAAGGCGATCCAACAAGGTAGGTGTCAGTGAGGCAAAGTCATTTAAAGCCTTGTAAATTAAAACATTTTCTGCAGGTGAAACAAACATGAGGAAGTCCTTCCAGAGATACTCTGGATTTACACCACTGTCAAACACCATAGCAATAATTCCTGACTGGGAAAGTCGACAGGGTAATGCACCTGTTAATGCAACAGTATGAGTCAAAATCCTGCCAAGCGATCGGAACTTCCACTCCTCTTTGCGAAGGCGGTGAAGTGGCAGGCCAGGTACAGTGATATGTTCACCAGTGAAGAATTCCTTTGTTACGTTGTTCCAGAAAAGGGTGAGAGCCTCCTTTGTAAGGCCACCAAAATCATCTCCAGACTCCCCTTCGAAGCAAACTTTCATCTTTTGTTTACAAATCTCAGGATTAGTGTGAATGTTAAAGAGACAGTCAACCACCTCTTCACGCTTAATTGTGACCTCCACTTCTCCAGACAGACTCATGTTCAACTCTAAGAAAGCTGCAAAGATTACAAAAAACCATAGATAAATTACAATGCAAATCAGTCAATGTAACTCACTGAAAAATGAGCCAGCCCATATTCGACAAGATGTAAACTCAATATAACCTTCAGATTCATGATTTTCTTATCCTGACCTAGTTTTCTGTCAAATCCAATGATCATACGAATGTGACTGGCTGCTGCCAAACCTGTAACTGACTTCTATGCATGTAGTTGACTTTCTGAGCTACTTACATGCTTTTCTTCCATAGTTTTTCCTCATTTGAAAAGTAACATACATACAGTACATTCAAGTATCCTGACTGGATAATATACAAAACACTGCTCATTGCTAAAACCACAGTAAATGGCAATCTGTCAGACGAGCAGAATCAACATATTTTATGGCATTTATAATGTCACTTAATACAGGCTTCACTGAGGTGGTCTTCATAGTGAAGACATGCACACTGCTATCATGCATGTGACTGTTGAATTGAGATGTGTTACTTTAGGTTTGGAAGTGTGCAACAGACTTTAGGAGTTACACTGCTACACTGTGATTATTGTTAGTATATGTAATGCTACATATACTGTACATAACACCAAAAGTATGGAAGTGGTGAAAGTAAAATGACTCTAATATATTTCAAACTCGGGACCTCCCACTTTCTATGCTTGCTTTGCCAACGGAGCTATGAAGTCAGATGTTAAATCCTCTTTTCATGTTATTTTTAGGCCATCCACAGTTCATCACTTGGTACTGCATCTATTTTGTGAACAGCAGTAGTTCTCTGTTTCATACAGTTCATATGTAAGGTCAATATACTGGGGTGCACCAAAGATTCTAGTAGTAGCTGGCCTCAGTAGCAGATCCATCAGAAAAATATCTTTGGAATTGCATACTTTAACTAATCTTGTTGTAAAAGTACATATATGATACACCCAGATCAAATGGCTCAAGTATGTTTATAAAATACATACTTGATTATAGCTTCTTTTTCAATAGACTGAGACAATTTATTGTGAATTGCATTCTAACCTGCCTTGACCTATCATGACCTTTGACACAAGAACAGCAGTCTATTTGTACACAACACATAGAAAAACCTCTCCATAATCTTCTCAAATACCTACATACTTCGGCCTGTACTCAGATACAGATTGTTATGATACCAAATCTTGCCACTGTAATCAAAAGCTAAACTCAGTGAAAAACTTTTAATCTGTCTGTACCTTGCTTTACGTCCTGTTCCATCTCATTTGTTCCACTTTTAGGAGGAGGATCTGTATCAAGTGGATCTTAAAAAAAAATATTAAAAAAATGCTCATTATGTATGGTAAAATCCTAGCAGTAAAGTTCTTTACAGGGATCCCACACTTTCGAGATACTGAAATTCAAGACTTTATCAAGACCAAGATGGCCATTTTTAAGACTGAATAAGAAAGAATTATGTTGGGAAGAAATAAAACTGCAAACTTGATTTAATGCATTTACACACTGTGGACACTGGACACACATACTGTACCAACATGATCTCAAGTACCGTAAGTGTAAGTTTTTAATTTTCAAGACCATATGGCAATTTTTCCAGACCTATATTACACAATTCATGGACTTTCAAGATCGTACAAAAATTCCAGACTTTACCTTTTTTCCCTACTGTGTGGACACCCTGTCAGTGCATGCATTTTGCTCCCAGCTTACTTTGGTGGATATTCATATTATAAAATTTGTTGTACCTCAGCTTTATCTCCAAAAAGAATCACACAAAATGAGGCACTGGAAAATCAATGAAGCTTTTTGGTGTGATAACTGTATGTAGGGTCTGGAAAAATCCAGAACATTACTTGGTTCCAAAGCAAAATGTCAAATTTCATGGTGAAAAGATGTAAAAATCTTCAAAATCACATATTTGAGGCTTTTGAACAACAGCAAAATAAATTACTTTGCTTGAGTATTTTAATGGAAACATGTTCTGAATGGTTGTTTCCAGTGACATCAATGTGGCTGTTCATCCGTTCAAATGATTAATCAACAACAACATTTTAATACTTTTCTGTGTGTGATAACTGGGGATAGAATAACTTTGAAATTGCCTTCACTGTCAGTTCTGGTAATTTTAGATGTGAATAATTTTTAACTTGTCTAAATTTTAAGAAACCACAATCAACTTACATTAAAAGTGAAATGAACACCTAACCTACCATACCTTGGACAATCTCTTATTATGTAATACACATTTAAAAAAAAAACAATGGGAAAAGATGTTACATGTATTTATGAAACTACAGTACCACCACCTTCTAAGAATTAATTCTGCCCAGAATCTGTGAAAGATTCGATCGTATTTCATGAAAGATCTAGCCGGACCTAGACATGGATATTGTTTACTATCTGGTCACATAGTCCAGCCGGACCAGATATCCAGTGCATCCCTACCTCCATGAAAAACATCATGAGTCATCTACTCACCTAGTAAGGGCAATATAAATACTCATTTTAAAGTTCAACCTTCTTTGAGGAACAACCAGAATGCAAGAAAGGCATTGGGTTACATTACAGTAAGGTAATTGTAGGGCAAAAGATTTTTTGGCAGATTTTTTAACAGTCTGACCTCTGATGACCTGAGATGACCTTTGGCCTTCACAAAGAAATGATGGGGTTCTCCTACTTAATGCAACACAACCACATGCTACATATGAAAAGTATCCATGCTTCTTATCTTGAGATAATGTGTTCACAAGGTTTTGAAAGTTTGACCACTGGTGACCTTAGATAACCTTAAACTGCCATCAAAGTCAAGAGAGTTTTTCTTATGAAAATGCGGTATCTACATACCAAGTATGAGAACTGTAATAGTATCCTTCTCAATATATTTGTGCATACACATCTGCTCTTTGTTACCATTTATATGTCTACAAATAATGAGGTAGAATTGATCATGTGATAATGATGCAGATTTTGAAAATGAGGGATGAATATATTTACCATACATGACATTAAACTGCAAGTCAAAATCTGGTAACTCATCGTCAGCAGCGGCATCTAACAAATAAGTAGAGACAATTTGATGAACTGGAAACTATTTCTATAAAATGCATTCACCAAGCGGTATGTTACTAAGAAATGAAGTGATTTACGAAAGCTGGATTACTAAGTCCAGTATTGATTGAGTCTACATGTACTGCAACTTTGTCTGTTACATAATTTTTCAAGAGAAAAAAAGGCATACTTAAATCAAGAACTCAAACAAACAACACGGTGCTAGACCACATACTTTGTCCAACACTGTTAAAATATATACTGTACAGACTTTACATACAATAATTTAGGGTGAACCGACACAAAAAAGTCATTACAAGGTATTTTTATAAACAGCTTAAACTGTCAATATTTTTTATAGATGATACCAACTTAGTTAATGCAGTAGGTCTTTGCTCAATTTGAAAATGACTAACAGTATCCGAAAGAACAGATGATTCCTATTGTTTATAGAGACAGTTCTCAATGACACCTGCTGTATTTATAGTATGCGGTTATTTCAATTTTGGGGTTACCCGCAATTCACTGTGCACTGTGTCTTACCAATATATCTGTCATTTTAATTTTAAAATAACTGGGACATTCCACATCCTTCATTTACTTGAACGCTTACTTCCAATGACTTTGTAGTGAAGGTGACTAAAATCAGATGTTGTTGAAGAGTAACTAACATCAAATAATAACTAATTCTGCCCTATCCACTTATCATATCCACAAAATCAAAAGGATTCTGCTAATTGCACCAGACATCCACACACCAAACAAACTTTCATTAGGATTGTTAAACTTACTTGTTTACCAAATAATAGTAACTGATGTGGCTCTCCCCTCATGGCATAATGACAGTTACATTACAATATATAACCAAAACACTATCAGTGGGTATATGTCAACCACCCAAATTTGCAGTTGTGAAAATATTCAGACTTGATGCTGGGTGATGCCCACAATCCCACATAGGTACAGTATATTAATACCATTTGGGAGAGGGTGGGGTGGGATAGGGTGGTTGACTGCTGTCTAACCCAGGGAATCTTTCAAATAAAATATGACAAACATTCATCATTTCCTTGTTCAATTTTAAGATAACTATACTTTAGCAAGTAAAATGTTTACATACTTGTACCTTAGTCCCCCCGTGTCTTCTAAATAAATTTAAGACCTACCTAACACCATCGTTGATGGTCCAGCTGGCTGCGAGGTAGCGGTATCTGTGGCTGTTGCTGTTGAAGTAGGGGTATTTGGTTCTAAAGCTGTGGCAGGTACTGTTGGTGTTGTTACTCTAGCAGGTGATGTTGATGTTGAGGCTGTCATGAGTGCTTTTGATGTCAAGTAGAAAGGGAATGATCGAAGATAAGACTGACATAACTAGTATTTTACAAGCTCAAAGGGAATACAAGTCTCCCAACATTATTCTGAAACACCAGCTAAATCTAACAAAGCTCCTTGAATTTCCTTTTCAAGTACGGTACTTTTCATGACTTTCAGAACATTAAACATTCTATATTTAAAGTATAAAAATAGAGACAGAAAAAAAAATTCCAATTCTTACATCCACTGTACAGTAGTTTACATGCTACCAAATAACATACTTTTTGAATTTTACAAATAGGACATCAGGAAAGGTATAAACAAATTGAGACTAAAATACTGATTTTGCGCCTCCATAAGTTATATGAATTTAGGAATTTGCAAACAATGCAATGACCTTGAATAGCACTAGAATAAATGACATAAACAGATAATTAATGTAAAGAATTTTGCAACGGTTTCTGCAAAGATTTCCTCTCAGCAAGAGATTGTATTTTGTTCACTGGCGGCAACTCCATGGAGTTGCAGCAAGCAAGCAAAAATCTTAACCCTATAAGCAACGATAAATGTTGCTTATAAAACAGGAGTGATAATAAACTGATCCTTCATGAATGTGTTAAAATCGACAATGAGGTGAATTTTCTGTTGAATTATTGCTAAATCAGAATAATTTTTCTAAAAATAAGAATTCCGGGCCCTTTGTCTATTTTAACATGATTACTTCCTGTGTGGGCAATTGGGCCTTTAAGGTTGCTGCATGGGCCCTGTTACAGGAAAAAATGATGTCGTTGAATACAGCAATGACTAATGAGGCCAACACCCCTAAAAGACTTATCCTGCTCTCTGTTAACATAATCAAATCATATGTGGGACATGGGCCCTTTATGGCTGTTGCCTGAGTCACGGTACAGATAAAAGTTGTAGATGGGCAATTTTTGGTTTTCTCCAATGGGTTAAGGGTCCAATGCAACTACAAGAATTATCCTTGGGTCTTTGCAAATGGTTAAATAATGTATGGGCCTTTTGGGGGGGAGTTGTCTGGGCCATGGTAGAGGATAAATTTGCAGTCATAGGTTTTTGGGTATACCCAAAAATCATAGGGTCCAGCACCAATAAAAAAAATCATCCTGCTCTCTTTTCACATGATTAAATATCATGTGTGGGCCACAGGCCCTTTCTGGCTGCTGTCTGCATGGGTCCTGTTACATCATAAAGTTGTTGTAATTGGTATTTTTGGATACCCCAATGTCCAAGGAGTCCAATGCAACTAAAAGATTTATCCTGCTCATTTTCACATAAATGAATTATGTGTGGGCAGAAGGGCCTTTCTTTGATTGCTGCCTACACAGGCCCGGTACAATATAAAGTTGCTGCAATTAGTATTTTGGGATACCAAATGTCTAATACTGTAGGTGTACCGTAAAAGAATTATCCTTGTCTCTTTTCTCATGATTGATACCATTTGGTTGTCCCCCCTCCAGGGCCCGGTACAATGTACAATAACTATCATTGCTACGGTTTCTAAAAATACCCTACTTTGAATTTTATCCAGCTCTTTTTGCCTTGCCTCTTTTCCCATGATTAAATCAACATTTGGGCCCTGTATTTTAGTTGCAGGCACCTTTAGACTACATACACGCACATGGTGTGGCACGGCAGCAACACATAACCTTCAACCCTGGTCATAAACGGACATAAGCTGTCCATCAAACCCTCTGTCTCGTCACAGGTTGATTTAGACCACATGATCACCATACCGCTTTTCGCAAAATGCTCATTTTTTTAACAAGAAAATGACAAGTTTAGGCGGTATTTTACAACACTTCAGGACATCAAATTGACTCCATTCTTTCGGATGTGTAAACAGAAAATCATTAAAAGCATTTACTAAGAAAATCTTATCTTTTCTTGAATGTGGAATTGTCACTATCGTTTATCTTAAAGGTAAACCAAGGTATTTATCCTGCATGAATTTAGCGATCCAGTAACAAAAATATTGTCACGTGACATGATAGAAAAGAAACATAGCGTACATGAATTAGGTTACCAGGATATACCTACTGTAGGCAAATTGTGGTGACTGCATCTACAGTACCCTTTAACGATATATCCAGAGTCCAATATTCTTGTCTCCTCATGATGCCCTGCCTAATGCAATATCCCTGATCCTTAAAAGAACAGGAACTATATTGTGCATCATGTTGCAAAGGCAGAGAACCACTTGACGTCTATGGTTGGATCTTATGTGACTCTTTAAAGCAGATCATGACCATTGACCCTTAGGCCATGGTTAGGTTAGTGAACTACGGCGATAGAAGTGTTACATGACTTATATTGGCGACAGTATTGCTAGTCTAGCTTCAGGTCAATTGCAATGGATAGGTGAATCATATAGTTGCAACCAAAAAGGATATCACTTGCTTACCTGATGATCTGCTTTGTCTATCCTGTGTAGTAAAGGTGACAGTTGGAGTTCCAGATTCTTCCAGTCTATTGCTGCTTTCAATCTGTAAGAAACAATGTAATAGGTACTGTACAACATTTATAAAAATTACTAAAAACAAATTATGAAAAAATATGAGGTACTGTAAACACAAAGGCTTATGGTGAACGAATTGCAACATTTTAACACAAAAAGGAAAAAAGTAAAATTTGGAAATTGTGATTGCAATGAATGATTTTCTAAATAAATCATTGAGTAATTTTAACAGTGATTTGTATCCATCAGTCCTAGAATGTGGTTGATAATTCCCGGATGTTCAATTAAAACCTCAAGTACAGTAAGATAACACAGTCTTAGAAAGAGTGCACTTACGGTAGCATACTGTCATTGTATTATTTCATTGTATTGTTTACCTAGAACTCAAAGATATCTTCTACAAACTCATGTATACTGTACCTTAAATTAAGTTATGATATCATCAACTGAAGTATTACCAATTGAAATTTCTGCACTTGCTGGACGCATTCGAACAAAGGCCCTTTTAAGTCTATTGACATATATTACCAGTTAATTATAGACATACTAGAAATTTAAGGAAAGATTAAGCTAACATGAAAACACAGAACAACTGATCACACTGAAACTTGCACATGTATATGTTCATTCAATACCCAATACGTCTTACACTTACCGAAGTAAGTCCAATGTCATTGTTAGGAATGACTAGAAGTTTCCCTCTCCCCACTGCCTTCTCGAGTTCCCTTACATTTGTCGGCTCAACTAGATGAATTTTCTTCCCTTTGTCACACCTGCCAAATTTGAAGCCGATAACCCCAAGAGACTTCTCGGGGTATAATTCTGAAATTTTTGTCTTGAGCATCTCGATACTCCAGTTGCGGTTAAATGGTTCAAATGGAGTATCTGGGGTGCCTAGAGTAAAAGACACAACGCACATACAGTAAATGTATCAGTCTATCGTGTTTGCTAATATATTTCTCATATACAGCTGCGGGAAAGGGATACTGTGTCATTAAACAGTGCAAATTTTGCTGAGATAATTATTTCCCATTTTGCCGGCTAAGTGTTTGATACAAGCTGGTGTCTCAAACACACGCACTCATGCTATGATGACTGCTCGTGGTCCCTACAGTATCTGGGTAAGTATGTATCGTGCAGGACTACCACAGGATGGTGGTTACATTAAAGGGACACTGAAGATTTAAACAACTGGTGTAACTGAGAATGCACTAGCCTGCTACGTACATTGGGTAATTAAGAGAAGTGCAGATGATATAGTATTGCTAAGTGAGGCTAATTTGAGCCATGTGCCATGAATAAATAATCAACATGCTTCCGAACTTGCATTTTGACCAGTTCTTTAGTAATACACAGACAAAGTACATTACACCATCATACATTTTTGGACAGTATATAACTCTATGTATGATAGTATTTCAACACGATAAGGACTGGCAAAAGATGGATCGATGTACTGTAAGATGTTTAGTAATTCAGTGCCATACATCGATTCCAATAATCAATTCACTCAGTAACTATGTCCATCTTTTGATTCTAACTTAATAAAAGTCAAAAGCCTGGTTCATATAAGAAAATAAGATCTTCTCACCAAAGTGTTGCTCCTTCAAAAATCTACATTCCGCAGGTGATGGAAAGTAGTCTGGATTGGACCTTCTCAAAAGAAAAGGAGTCCCCTTCCATTCCACTCGAAATTTTCTACCCCTCTTTGAAGACCCTGAATTATAAAGAAAAGGAAAAAAAATCTTTATGTTTTTGTTTTACTAAAAACTGCCCTATGAATGGAGTCAATGAATGATAGGACAAAGTTTGTCAGCTTTGACAGTGTCTAGGATATGACTTTAAAACCAACATCAGCACCAACCCCCTATCCTTAATGGGTGCAGATTTATGTGGGGGTTCAACCAGCCACAGCCTCTGTATTTTCCTAAAACTTGAAGGCATGTTCACCATGTTTGGTAATTTTATATTCCAGGTTTTGGTTCTTTGTACAGTGCTCTTGAGCATGTTTTATTTCATGATAACAGCACTTTAATATATGGTATTTATTTATTATTATATTTAAGTCATTATTTTTGGCAATTATTGCTGCCATTTGCTGATAAATTGTATTGATTATAATTCTAAGGCCGTCAAAACCTGAGAAATTGCAAACAAAAGCTGCTTATATTCTGCCCCAGTCCCCCCCCCCCCTGTCATAGGCACACTTTTCTTGCTCCCATGTGAGGGATTTGCCTTCATGACTGGTTCCCCTTCCTTCAAACCCTGGATCCGCTACTTTTTAGGTTTATGGTTGGCAGAAGATGCAGTACATCTTTAAATGTACTGATTTTAAATTAACAAAGGGGTTAGTGAAAACATTTATAATAAGAAGAAAAATTGTTCACATTTTCTTTATTTCTGTAACATATAGCCTAGCATGGGCCCTGGGTTAAGTACTGTACAAAGCACTGTAGGACTAGCATAGAATAATATTGCCCCAGGCTAGACCTATTGTATTTTTAACAAAATAGAAACACAAAAGGAGTTTCTGTGAGTAATTCCCACCTTGGCCTAACTTTAGAATCCGTACCATATGAATGGCAAAGCTTAATTACTTCGAATCGGCAAAATAAGATTAGGGGTTAGGAAGTAGGGTTAGCGAGTAGGGTTAGGGGTTAGGAATTAGGGTTAGGAAGTAGGCCATATATTTGTCATGGCCAATCAGTCTGTGGATCCTAAATGTTTTTTATTCGGCAAACGGACATTCAAGAAAAAAAGTTGTGCAATTGGAAACTAAAGTGTTACTGTTAGGGGTCAGGGAGTAGGGTTAGGAAGAAGGGAATAGGGTTAGGGGTTAGGGCCTAACTATAGAATCCGTACCATATGAATGGTAAAGCTTAATTCGAATAGGCAGAATAAGGTTAGGGGTTAGAAAGTAGGGTTAAGGAGTAGGGTAAGTAGTAATTAGGGTTAGGAAGTAGGTAATATGGTAAGGGGTTAGAGAGTAGGGTAAGGAAGAAGGGAATAGGGTTAGGGGTTACGAAGTAGGGTCGATTGGTACGGATTCTAAATTAGTACCGGGTTAGGAAGTAGGGTCGAATGGTACGGATTCTAAATTAGTACCGCGTTACTATAGTATTAGTCCTAGCCTACTGTAGGTCTAATGTTAAAACACAAAAGGCAGGGGACCCAATTAGGCCAACGTCAGAGTCAGACTTACGCAAGCTCTCTTCTGTATCGCGACGTCTCCGAAAAGATCGGAAAGTCTGTCGGACAACATCGAAATCGTTATCATTCTCTGCTTCCGAACTAGACCCGGCAATAGCTGCTCTTGCTCTTCCGACTAGGTTATGGACGGTTCGCTGTGAACCGAGATTGGAACTTGGACCGGCTTCTTCCATCTTGCAATTTGTACGATGCAGTGCACATGTCACACATGTATATCTAGGCTATAGCCGATGTAGCTTGAAATGTTTGTACCATGTATACGGCCATTACTTCAGAATTAGCGGGGTTTTGTAGATGGGTTTTGTTTTTAGCGCTCGTTTCCAATTCCTTTTTGTAGACGTTGGTTCGATACGCTTGAATTACTGATATCAGCAAATGAATTGTTGATATCAGCAAATGAATTGTTGATATCAGCAATTCCAACATATCGCCAATTCAATTACTGATATCAGCAAATCATTTAATGATATCAGCAAATCATTTAATGATATCAGCAATTCGGTACCTCATATCACCAATTAATTAGTGATATGTTGGAATTGTTGATATCAGCAAATGATTTGCTGATATCAACAATTCAATTGCTGATATCACCAATTCATTTGCCGATATCAGCAAATATTTGTTGATATCAGCAATTATTTATTGATATCAGCAATTATTTGATGATATCAACAAATAAATTGGTGATATCAGCAAATGAATTGGTGATATCAGCAAATGAATTGCTGATATCAACAATTATTTGGTGATATCAGCAAATAATTGTTGATATCAGCAATTATTTGATGATATCATCAAATGATTTGATGATATCAACAATTATTTGCTGATATCACCAAATATTTGATGATATCATCAAATATCGAATAAAAAGTAAAACGGCTTGCCATACTCCCGAAGCACATCTGGCAGCTGAAGCAGAACAACAGGCCATTCACCATCAATTGGTGAATCATTACAGTCAAATGTTCTCGAACAAAACTAACTAGGCCTATACTCCCCATCGTACAAATGGAGAAAAGCTTACGTTTTATGAACTTTGATGTGTGTTCTGTTTTATTTGTTTCCTAATTTAATGATTATTATCTATATTTAAACACTTTGCTATTATTACACTTTTTTATAATTACATCTAATTATTATTACCGATTATTATCACAATTCAAACACTCAAACACTTAAAAAGTTTACTGATGAAGAATCATAACCCCATCATTGAACTTTGTATCAATCTACCATACATCTCTTGCTTGGGATGCTGTTCACGAGACGATATATCTCTTTTACTGCAGACCACAAAACAGGTTTACAAACAAAAACTCTATCATAGGTCAGTTGAATGCAAGAGGGGAACAATATCTTATCCTCATCATTTCTTGAAAGGCTGTTGTTCGAAACAATTTTACCTGGTTATGTTTACAAAATAAGCTAGGTTGCAATGATTGTACATTGAAATGTCGAAACTGTAACATATTGTCCTTTCGTACTGGTCGTATTTAACCTTAAAATCAAGATAAAAAATATACAAATTCATCTGGTTAGAGTTTGAGGGAATATGACGTTGAAGATGACCTCAACCATCTCAATTGTCACATCACATGGGTGCTTGCATTTACATGGAACGCCAAACAATCTGGAGTGCTCATGAAAGTCTACATAGGGCCACACAATACAAATGGTGTGCATCCTCAAAACTTTCATGAAACAATTACCGAGGATAAAACTTAGGAAATAATCGCAGGAACCAGCTCAACGTAACCATATTGAAGACACTTGGCTACAGGTACTTTGACGTTTGTGCATAGACTTATAGACTTAACAGAACCTTTAAGGCTGACTCCAAGCTTGGGGGGAAAAAAAGGTTGTCATTGCAAATATTTTAGATTACATATTTAAGATAGTACATGTGCTAACACTAACACTGCAGTAGACTATAGTAAGCAGACGAAGAAATGAAACGGACCACAGAATCTTTGATCTTTTTTTTATATTTTAGTCGATATCGCGATTTCACGGCGGTTCTGAATGGACAAACAAGATATAGACTTACTGCTTTAGTTTAAAACACGACATTCAAACAATTTGATATTCTTTTTCAAGGTGTCTTGCGAGTGTAAGACTAAATCATCGTAGTTTTGACATTTCTTTAATCAAGATTTTACAGGTTAGCGTGACTTATCAACTCAACAAAGTCATATGTTTGATATGTTGTCAAGTTTATTGCAAAGCAACAACTCTAAAACTTCCTGAAAGTCTGAAGCTCGAAAACCATATACAATATTTATTCTGATGTCGTGCTGGACTAACACAGTAGGTCTACATCTTGGCCTTTCAAACCACCATATAATTCATACAATAAAAAATGAGAGTAAAAATTGTCAAATCAAACTTATTTCTGATGTTTTTTGTAGTCACAGGTTACATATGAATTTGGTACAATTAAGTAACAAAATGGATACCAGACTGCAACACACTTAATGTTTTTTTGTTTTTTTGACAAAACGAGGACATGTTGTAATGTAGGACAGGTACATATAAGGTTTTTTTGAAAGGAAGACAACAAAACATAGTTGTAAGGTCCGTGTTAACACTCTCTAGTAGGATGACGGAACGATTAGCAAATATTGACTTTTCTAAGTTAATCACGTGAAACAGCTAATCGAATACGAACTGTATGGCTAACCAACTATATGATTTCACATTACGTAGTTCATTATACACACATATCTCTAATTACCTTTGTTTAATCACATGGATGGTAAAAACGGTAAAAGAAAGCAAACAAAGAAAACAAGAAATTACAAAAGAACCAAAAGGGAAAAATGAAGAAAAGAACAATAGAAAGATCGCAAATAACGGAATTATATATAAACAATGTGCTATATCGGATATAACATATAAAAATTAAAACATCTATTCATGAAAGGATATTAAGTGTTAATTTTAAATTTTACTTTCTTAGCAATTTGTTAGTAGAAGATTACCTCAGAAATGGTTACAATAATATGTGCAAAAAGAGGGGATAAAATGAAAGGATCTGTTTGTTTGCTTACAAGAGTCTTAAAGCTTGGACAATTAAAGCCAAACAAAATAAACTGAAAAGACGTGGTAACAACAAAATAACGATATTTTCATGCAATTCTTACATTGTGTAAAATATTCTGAAATAATTTGCAATTATTAAACCAATGATCACATGTTTCCAGTGAACTGTTGAACTACTATTGGTCTTAGCCATGAGTAAACTACAAAACTGTAACTTACCATATATAGAAGTACGATCATTGATTTCAAGCTTCAGTACACAAAATGTTCAGATTGTCATTATGTTGTTCGAATTATTATTGAATAACGTAACAGACTCGTCACTGGGTTGTCTTTAATCGGCTGAAATGGAACTTAAGGGAAGATACATAACGTAATTATACAAGAATATAAACGTCTAGCTAGCGTAGTAATAAGATAAAGGAGAGAACAATGGAAAGCCAATCATTATCTTTAAATTGACTGATTAAGTAGAAAATAGTAATGTTATGTAATGATCATTATATTACGTAATATACACGTCATCGTAAACCACACCACATATCATGTTTACAGTAGGCTTTAAATCCATAGATTACAGAATAACCAATGAAAATAAACTAAGGCAAAAGCTTAAACAAAAGCGCAAAGCACCTCCATCCCAACAAAAACAAAAACAAATAAAATATTAAAATTAAAACTGGTAGCTGTAAGTGAATGTTAATGATGTATAAACTGTCATTACTTTTAACAACAAACTGTTACTGCTTTTGTATATAACACGACATTCAAACAATTTGATATTCTTTGTCAAGGTGTCATATTAATGTTAGTCTTAATTAAATTACTTTTGACATTTCATTATTCAATATTTTACGGTTAGCGTGACTTATCAACTCATCAAAGTCCTATGTTTGATGTGTTGTCAAGTTTATTGCAAAGCAACAACTCCACAATTTCCTGAACATCTGAAACTCGAAAAGACTATATAAGGACGGTAAAAGAAAGCAAAAACAAAACGAAAACGAAAAGGCAAAAGAACGAAAAGGGAATAGAAATTCACAAAATATGAAGACATTTACCGGATATGACATCTAACAATTTAAACAACTTATCATGAAGCGCAATTTAAAGTGAATTTAAAATTTTCCTTTCTTAGCAATTTGCTAGCGGAAGAGACTCCCAGAAATGGTTACGATAATATGTGCACAACTAGGGGATAACATGAAAGTAGAAAACTGCAAAGACGTGGTATCAACAACGATATTTTCATGAAATTCTTTCATTGTGTATAATATTCGGAAATAATTTGCAATTACAAAAGCTTTGATCAAATGTTTCCAGTGAATTGTTGAACTACTATTGGTCACAGCCATGAGTAAACTTCAAGACCTACCATTTATAGAAGTACGATCATTGATTTCAAGCTTCAGTACAAAAAATTGTTTTTTTAAAAAATTTTAAATTTTTTTTCATAATTATCATTATCTTGTTCGAATTATTATTGAATGACGTAACAGACTCGTCATTGGATTGTCATTTATCGGCTGTAATGTAACTTAAGCGAATATACATAACTAAAGTATACATGAATTAAACGTCTAGCTCGCTAAGTGAAAAGGAGAGCACAATAGAAAGCCAATCATTATCTTTAAATTAACTGATTAAGTACAAATATTAATGTTATGTAATGATCATGATATTACGTAATATACACGTCATCGTAAGCCATACCACATATTATATTTACAGTGGACTTTAAAATCCATAGATTATAGAATGAAAATTGAAAAATAAACAAAGGCAATAGCAATAAAACAAAGCACAAAGCACCCCCACCCCAACAAAAACAATTAAAACATTAACATTAGAACTGGTAGCTGTAAGTGAAGGTAAATGATGCATAAACTGTTATTACTTGTAACAAAAAACTGTTACAGGAAATATTTAAGCTAAATAAGAAAAAGAAGCCTATGTAAATGACGTCATGTTAACTGGAAATGTCTTGATGTTCGATATACACCAAAACGTCCTCCATTTTGTTTTCTTCAGGAAGACAAATTCGATATAACAGATCAATTATAGTGTAACATACAATTATTGACCTTTGATAGATATCATAGTGTCTCCAACACATTCATTTAATTTTCAATAAGATTACTTTATGAAAAAACGCAAACAGTAAAATAACTAATCATTTTTTTTTTAATGGTTTCGATTGAAGTTAATAAAAAGATACGTCGCATTGTCAAAAAAAAAAAGTAAGCATTGAAGATTAAATCATTTGTCTGAGAAGTTAAATTGGTAGATTTTACAACCAGCTTCACTGTCAAAGATATACAATTGATATCACATTGATTTGAAGACATATCGATCCCCACCCACCCCAAGGTTCACGAATTTCAAAGTGATTATTCTGATCCGTCTTGGACTCTGAACACGTTAGATAAATAATATGACAAATGGATTTCCTAACTTTTAGTAAGTTAGATGGGACCAGTCGATTGGGATATTCAAATAAAAAGTTCCCCTTGACAAGCTTGACTTTATTAGCTGGGAGGAGGCCTTGGCTCTTCTAAGGGGTAAAAGGCCTTCTAGAATAGAAATTCAGTGAACAGAGTGCTTGCGTCCGCAGAGTAAAGTGCAGTCACCGGATGGACCCTAATTTAGGTTGATTCTCCCGGGGAGGGTGATTCCAGGTCTTGGGAGGAGGTCAAGATTTGTTTCTGCCTTACAATGTTGAAAGTAACTGTCTGTACTTATGCCTACCGTATTAAATTGTATCTACTTTCATATATTTTACGGTTCCTCCCACATTTTTTCCTACCTGCAGGGGATGCAGTCTGTCCATCTCGAACAGGATTACATCCCCTACCTATATTGTATCTAGCATTTCCACATAAAATCGGAAATGAGCAAGTTAAATATGAACTGATAAAAGATGTTGAATAAGTATAGATACAAGAATGAATAATTTATAATACTAATACATAATCAAATTTAAAACAAAATTGTCACGTACTTTTGACTACTAATTTGCGTGTTTTGGTTTGACTTGTAATTTCCAGAATCTTTCAACTTGTCATTTTTATTATCTGGTGGTAGCATAAAGAATGGTGTAATGATTGAACGATGGACTTTGCATTTATCTAAAAGCAAGATCATTAAGAAACTGAGACAAGAATAAAACTCATTGCCTCTGATTTCAAAACTATTTGGTGTTACGTGACATCAGTATGGTAATAACATTACGGAACATCAGTATGGTATTACCATTACGTAACATCAGTATGGTATTGAACTTTTACTGCGTAGTATATTCTGAGAAAATGCAGCAAAATTATCATAAATTACATTACAATATGACATATGATAGTCTGTTTAGTGCAGATTGCTATTACAAATACACATTCACTACTTTAGTTATCACTAGTTAATCCGTTGAATGTAACAAGAAATTAACATTTACTATATTAGATATTAGAAGTTGATCCGTGTAATGTATCAAGGAATTTTACATTCGATATATTATTAAGCTTTAGTTAATCATTTCAAATTCATAACTTGATCATGACCTACATTCACACTGATATTACGCAAAGACATTTAATCTATATGTTAAAGAACATGATTACACATCCTCTATGGCTATATAACAGCAGTTAATCCGTTCCATATGTCACGTGATTGAACATTCGCTATATGAAGAAGTAGCAGTTAATGCGTTCTATACGTCACGTGTCTACAACAAATAATGAGTTCAGCAGAAATGGAAGAAAGCAAGGTCCTCTCAAGATTTATTTTAATGTTATTTGAAACTAAAAGACGAGCATCGTTGATAATTAATATCTACTTGTAAAATATGATCAATAATCAGAAAGGAAAACACGGTTAACCAATGATAAATGATGAGTTGAACATAAAGATTGCGGGACGTTGGTGTTCTCTTCTGGAAATGTTCTTCAACGTAAAGCTAAGTGGTGCGGACACGCAGTGCGATGTGAAGGTCTAACTTCTGCTGTACTGTATGGTTTACATTACGGCTGAAAACGCAATGCAGCCCGTCCACATATGCGTTGGATTGACAACTTAACCAAATGGGCCGGTCGTTCTGCAAACCAGCTGGTTGAAGATGCAGACGTCGGATTAATATTATTAAGTGATGTGAACCTCCTAATGTGTATAATCTTGGAGGAGGTCGACGGGCCAACTTGGATTATGACTATTGATTGTTACACTAAATAAAACAGTCTGCTATGGCATCTCCAGAGACATTACTGAGAAGAATGTCAGTCGATCTGCTTCCTCGCTCGACCCCTATCTGCTATGTTAGACAGTCTAATGTTCCTCCTGGAGATAACTCGTTTTCAAATATGTAACCTAGAAAGAAACAAATGATTACTGTTTAAAAGTGTTGTCACCTCGACAAACTGTTGCAGTTAATGAAAGGATGACACAAATAACATATATCACCTGCTACACATACTAACGGAGATCCCTGCTACACATAAAAACAGGCATCGCCTGCTACCCATACTGTCAGAGATCACTGCTATACATAATAATAGGTATTGCCTGCTACACATACTAACAGAGATCACTGCTATACATAATAATAGGTATTGCCTGCTACACATACTGGCAGAGATCACTGCTATACATAATAATAGGCATCACCTGCTACACATACTGACAGAGATCACTGCTACACATTATAATATGTATTGTCTGCTACACATTCTGACAGAGATCACTGCTACACATAATAATAGGTATTGTCTGCTACACATACTGACAGAGATCACTGCTACACATAATAATAGGTATTGCCTGCTACACATACTGACAGAGATCACTGCTACACAAAATAATAGGTATCGCCTGCTACACATACTGACAGAGATCACTGCTACACATAATAATAGGTATCACCTGCTACACAGATTGGCATAGATCCCTGCTACATATAATATTTTGGATCATTTACTAAAAATACTGACATGAATCATCTGCTGTCATGTTATTTAAAACCAACTAGCCAATTAAGGGTTAAAACAAGTTTGATCCCGGAGAGATATTTCATTTTTCTTTCTATATTCCTATTCAGACCTTATCTGTGAGATGCAGAGATAATCGTCTTGAGTGATATGTTTGTCAACACTGCTTGTAGAAGATGTTTATCAACTTACCAATGATGCGTCCTAACGTTTCAGTCCTGTCAGAATATTCAGAGCTCAGTGTAAATAACTTTATGAGAAAATACCCCCTCCCCATCCCCCCTTCTTACTAACCAACTTTGAGATGCCAAAGTTGATCTCTCCTCACAAAATTCTTTTTGTTATGTTTTGGTTTCAATTGAGGAATATATTTTTTTCCGGTTAGGAAGTAGGAATACGAATTTTCAATTACTTATTTGTATGTGTTTGTTACAGAAAATCTCATTAATTTTTTTTTATTATAACAGTGAATCTCATTCAGCTGTGATATTCCTTACTAACCTCACGAAACTGTGCATTTTTCCCTAGACCTTGTCTGCTTCTGTGCTGCACCCTGAAAAAAAAAATCATATCTTAATACGTAATGGGTATCAATTATAAGGTAAGTAAGTTACGACTGCCTCAACAGAAGAGAACAACTAGCCATTACTAGTAACAAAATTCCGCCAGAGAATCACATAGCAATTCATATCAAGATAAATTTATTGTTTGTGTTTAAATATATATATACATATTTGGAATAATTCATCGTATTGATGCGAAGTATTGATCCAATCTTGATCTCTGTTGTTACTAGTGAGCCAAATAAATTCACTACTTATAGACGGACTTAAGACGTCTTAACCATATCAAAGACTAATAAAAGTGGGCAGCCTGGGACAGTTTAACATATTTTTAACATTCAGTAACAAAAAAAAACTAGTTAAAACCAACTCAATATTTTAGGACAAAGTTCAAAATCTTATTCACTCCTTTAATAATGTATTTATTTTTAGTATTCCAGAACACAACTACAGCCCTTTGACTTTTCAAATTTATTTCGAATTCTTTTTTATTGTTCATTTAAAAAAATGGTAAAATTTCATTTACCTTTATTTTTTTTTCTCAAAACAAATGTGTACAACTCAAACTATGTCTACTAACAAGGAGCATAAGGCAAGGAAAAACAAATGGATAAACTGCTCAGTAATATTGCCAAAGCTCAAAACAAATTCCATAAATAGGTTAGCGGAGCCTCCGCAGTGTTGCTGCATGTTTTTTTTTAATTTATTGGACTAAACATTTTAAGACTATACTGCTGAATAATTATTGCTCATATTTTGACTACTGCCATATAGCAAGGGGAGGGGAAATACCCCCTCAATTCCACCAACCCTTAAGGACTCTCATAGTTTGTCCGACTATAACCTATGAAGACTAAACTTCTTCCTAATTATTGCTCATATTTTGACTTCTGCCTAATTGCAAGGGGAGGGGATATACCCCTAAAATACCCCACCCGTTACGGATTCTTATAATTTCTCGGTTTATAACAAATTAACACTAAACTTCTGCCTAATTATTGCTCATATTTTGACTACTCCCATATTGCAAGGGGAGGGGAAATACCCCTTCAGTTCCCCACCCCTTGCAGACTCTCATAGTTTCTCTGATACTACATATCTATTTACTCACATCTGGTGTAGCCCTGCTTTCTGTCGCTTGGTCGTAATGACTAGTGGTTACGTCAACGGTTTCTTCGTCTCGCTCATCATCATCACCACCATCACCACCATCATCATCGCCGTCACCACCATCATCATCATCATTAGAGGTCTTCGAAACAGAAGTAAAAAAAAAAACTTTTATTTTAAGTTTAATATACAGCTCGTTAAAAGTCCTTTATACCGAGGCTCATCAATCTAAGTGACAGGATGTACAGGCCATTAGGGGAGTTCCTCAGGTGCATTCCACAACCCAATGGAGAAAAATACCATTGTCAATGAGGAATACATGCCATTGTCAACAAGGAAAACATACCATTGTCAATAAGGAAAACATACCATAGTCAATGAGGAAAACATACCATTGTCAATAGGGAAAACATACCATTGTCAATAGGGAAAACATATACCATTGTCAATGAGGAAAACATACCATTGTCAATGAGGAAAACATACCATTGTCAAATGGAGAAAACATACCATTGTCAATAGGGAAAACATATACCATTGTCAATGAGGAAAACATACCATAGTCAATGAGGAAAACATACCATTGTCAATGCGGAAAACATACCATTGTCAAATGGAGAAAACATACCATTGTCAATAGGGAAAACATAAACCATTGTCAATAAGGAAAACATACCATAGTCAATGAGGAAAACATACCATTGTCAATGAGGAAAACATACCATTGTCAATGAGGAAAACATACCATTGTCAAATGGAGAAAACATACCATTGTCAATAGGGAAAACATAAACCATTGTCAATAAGGAAAACATACCATAGTCAATGAGGAAAACATACCATTGTCAATGAGGAAAACATACCATTGTCAATGAGGAAAACATACCATTGTCAATAGGGAAAACATACCATTGTCAATAGGGAAAACATACCATTGTCAATAGGGAAAACATACCATTGTCAATAAGGAAAACATACCATTGTCAATGAGGAAAACATACCATTGTCAATAGGGAAAACATATACCATTGCAATAGGGAAAACATACCATTGTCAATAGGGAAAACATATACCATTGTCAATGGGGGAAACATACCATTGTCAATGAGGAAAACATACCATTGTCAATGAGGAAAACATACCATTGTCAATAGGGAAAACATATACCATTGCAATAGGGAAAACATACCATTGTCAATAGGGAAAACATATACCATTGTCAATGGGGGAAACATACCATTGTCAATAAGGAAAACATACTATTGTCAATGGAGAAACATATCATTGTCATTAGGGAAAACATATACCATTGTCAATGGGGAAAACATACCATAGTCAATGGGGAAGACATACCAATGTCAATGGGCAAACATACCATAGCCAATAGGGAAAACTTACCATTGTCAATAAGGAAAACATACCATTGTCAATGAAGGAAAAATACCATTGTCAAGGACAAATGGTATTGGATGCCATCCAAGGGTGCTCTATTGTTTATATGAAGTGAAAATAACCTGTTTTGGTTCAGTTTTATCAATATTTATAAAAAATAGCCTAACCGAGATGTCGCCGTCATAATTCATATAAATTTATCAGAGCATTCCAGAGACTTAGCTTATAGGTGAATATATATACAAATCAACAGCAATAAAATGAAGGAAATACATTTTAGACATATTTATATATATGTATACACATATATATTCCCTGAAAATTATATTTATTCCCTTAAAGTATATATTTATATCTTTTCCAGGCGTACAGAAAATATTTTCTTCATAACAAATATATATTCTGTGCAAAAATATATATTCTCTTACAGCAAATATGCTGTAAAAAATATATATTCTCTAACACAAAATTATATATTTTTTATGCCATTGTAAATTTATTCTCTAATAGAAAGATATATATTATCTTACAATAAATATTCTGTAACGATATATATACTACACAAAATTTTAATTTTTCTATACCAAGAAAATATTTATTCTCTAAGGGAAAAATATAAATATATTCTCTAAGAGAAAAAATATATATATTCTCTAAAATATATATACATTTCAGTTGGCACTTACAGAGCACCGTACTTTGTTTAGCATATATATTTTTCTTACAGAATATATATTTTTTGCACAGAATAGAACTTTGTTGTTAGAGAATATATATTTTTTCTTACAAAGAATACAAATTTATTTTTGCACAGACAATAATTTTTCTATAGAATATATATTTTTTTTGTCACAGAATTTATATATTTTGATAGAGAAAAATATTTTTCGGTCACAGAATTGACATACTTTTTGAAAAGGATATATATATTTCTTTAGAGGATACATTTTTTCTCTTAGAGAATAAATATATTCTTGGCAGAGAATATTTTTTGTGTTAGAGAATACGTAATTTTGACAGAATATTTACTGTAACAGAATATATATTTTTGCACAGAATATATATTTGTTATTAAGAAAATATTTTCTGTACGCCTGGAGAATATATAAATATATACTTTAAGGGAATACATATAATTTTCAGGGAATATATATGTGTATACATATATATAAATATGTCTAACATGTATTTTTGGAGTTAACCATGTATGTATTTCGCAAGTACACTGAAAAATGTCAACTTATTTGGGCAAAGTTTTCTTATTTTGATGGAACTTTAAAGCTTCCGTAGCTCCCTTTATCAAGTAGTTCCACTTTAAATACCATTATGAAATATAATACCATTATTCTTGCTATCAGTCAATTACTGTTAAGAATAATTGCCAAAGTATATGAACAGCTACTCATTATGAACAGATCCGTGATAAGATCATTAAAATTGTTATTGTTTTCATATAGCTCACTTTTGAAGTCATTCTTAGCTCGATATTATAAGCAATATACAGAAATCAGCTTGTGTGCAATTCAAGGGGCAAGCGACCCGTGATACAACAACGTTCCATTGACTCAGCAGACGTAGGCGGACATGTGGTTATCATGGGCGGCGATCCTGGGGGGGATTCAGGGGATATATCCCCCCATGAAAATGGGTGGAGGGGATGTAATACACCATATCCCCCCGCCCCCCACCAAATGCCAGTGATAAGAATATTTGCATGCCTACATTTATGCATCATCGTGAACGTACGGCTCTTTTTTAGCTTCATTTCTCGCCTACCATAAACGCAGTGCGATCTTTTCAAATAAAGCGTCTTTATAAAGCAAGAATAGTTGACTGTAGGCTTCATTGGCCCTATAACAACAAAAGGTATTATTGCGCCCACGGTATTGATATAGTACATATATGCACCCTCATAGTATTCATATCATCGAGGTTAATAAATCTGGAGGAACTATCACACAGTAAATACGCGCGTACGCGCGTACCATGCATGGAGGGTCATGTGATGTGTTCCAGGGTGGTACTCATTTATTACTCTCCCCATTACGCATGATGATTTCACCCAACTAGTACGTAAATGTGTATGCGTGCTTAGAGCAGCAGACGACACCCGTTACCTAGCAATAACCGTGCCTGAAGCCTAACGTGATAGCTATATTCCCGTCGAGCAGCATTAGGCTCTGTTCCATGGAGAATTCCGTGGTTGCACTGAACTAAACATTTCCCCACAGCATCAAACGCTCACCCGTGACAACCTTGGAACTACTGATTTGGTTCACACACAGTGCTTGATGAATACACATCCCTCTGCAAGCCCAATGTATCTGTAGCCTACTTGTTCTGTGCCAGCATGTCTAACGTTAGCATATTAGCACTATTTCGTAGGCCAGTACCTTCTTACGCCGTTAGTTTCCATGTCCGATCCGTCTTAGTGCAAATCTTTCACGAAGTCACTAACACTATTCTCGAACTGCTACAGAGAAATATAAGTTTGGTACCACCCTGGAACACATCACATGACCCTCCATGCATGGTACGCGCGCGCCCAATTGACATGAATCCTCCAGATTCATTAAACTCGTTGATTCATATAGGCCCTAAAGTAGGCCTACACACGTACATGTACCCTCGAACTAACGCCTAAAACTTATAATATGGTATTTTGTCTGGCAATCTGAAATGTAGCTGTAATGCAGAAATAATTATTCCCAAACGTATGCTGTTGTCAGTGAATAGTCGTAGTGAATACCTAACATAGCACTACCATGCTCCTAAGACACATTACACAGATATTTTCAATGGGCAGGTTCAACCTCTGAACTCTATAGACCCCCAGGCGCAAAGTGAGATGTATTCAAAATCCTACTTCCAGGACTGTCATTAAATGTCCCCATCCAACCAACGTGAGTACAGCTGTCCACTTGCAGAGTTTGCAAACACTTTCCTCTCCTGGCAAATGGCAACGGAACTCGGGGATGGAGACTTAGCCTCTCCTATATTAATTTATTAGTTTTCATAGAGAAAGGAGTGGAGGGAAGTTTTGGTACCAGATGTTGATACCGAAGTGTGAACCAGGGACCTCCAATTGTCACCGCATGCGAGCACTCTACCATCGTACTGCCAGGCCAAGTTAGTCATTTGCTAGGTCGTCGCGTTATTCCCTAAGTTCAACTTATCAGGTTTTCCCTAGCTAAAAAGCAAACGGATTGTTACTATGTGTAATTGTGTATTGCATGTGTATAGGCCTATAATAGCCTGCATGAGGCTATTTTCTTCATCGAATAATATAAAAGACCTCTCGAACATTCTAACGTAGCGCCTGAAACAAGATTGACAGGGGCAATTTTCCAAAAATAACACCCGAAATTAAAAAAAAAAAGTATTTTGGATCCCGATTATGAGATATTTTGGGCATGATATCCCTATTTTAAAGTTGGGTATATGCCGCTTGGAAACCTCGGGAAGTGCTGTTTCCGGCCATCTAGAGGGTTTGTAAATCCCAAAATTTTCTTGTACGCTTCGCGCCAACCTATGGTGGCGCTACGCTTAGATAGTCAACAAGGTCATACCCCCCCCCCCCCCACTCGGAAGTACGGATCGCCGCCCATGGTGGTTATATAACATATAAGGAGGAACATTTGATAGTAAATTATCAGCAATTGACATGAACTCTCAGACAATTCCAGTTTGAGATTGTTTATTTACGTTGATCTTGAATATTTCTCAACTGCCCCCCATCATGATGACCTTCATATTCATATTGTATATGACTAACTGTAAGGCTGTCTCACGAAGATAAACTCTTGTTTACTTATAGAATATAACTTAGTATGAGACAAACTGAACAAGATATATTCGATATTCTTACTTCTTCATCCGTATCATCTTCCGATGAACTAAATTCGCTGTCATCCTGCAAGAAAGAGAAAGAAATAATCATACATAACTAAATGAAACAAAGGACATTCTTATTAAAGTGCGCAATATGCCTACATCTATCTGCCTGTTATTCCTGTACGCAGATTTCTGAATAGTTTCCTTTCACCCTGCAGCTGTCCTCTGGTCAGAGAGAAAGCGCAATTAAACACGGAATCGTTTGATCATTAACATTTATTAAGAAGAGCACGAATTGTGACACTGATATTTTAACCAAAGAGAACAAACATTTTTGGGTTCTTTTTTCCCCCTTTTCCTTTTCACCCTTTGCTAGTCCTCCGCGTACATCGAAAATACTGAAAACACAAACTTTGGAGACTCAAATATTTATTTGGAGCAGCATTGGACACTCATTTATAACACACTTCCAACATTATATAGTTACGAACAATTACAAGATTGGAACAAATTCATGGATTGCGATTTTCCGTTTCCTCCGAATACAAAAACCAAATGAGTAAAGTTGCAGACATGCGCAAACTTCTTCAATGACGTCAAGCATATTTAACGCACGGTAAAGTAATCTTATATTGATGGGAATGTTAATTTTAAACAGGGCTTCCTTATTGTTAAATTTGTTAGAATTTTGCAAGTCATGGTAGTTACTTTTGTTGTTGCTGGAAATAAATTTAATAAAATGTTATTATATCACTGGTTACTTCCGGTTAACAATCAATTATGTGACCAGAAAGTAAAGTCATCTAACAGGCTAGTGGCAGTGCCTACCCCAAACTAAACTTTAAATTATGCTGATATGTATGTTGTATATAACCATGGGAGAAGGACGGATATTCCACATTGCCATAAATATGCAGGTATCGAAAATAGGGTAAAGGGATGGAATAATGAGAAGTTTGACGTACTTTTGCTTGAAACGAGATATCAATATAATTAAAACTGTCGCACATTGTTGAGCATACGAAACTGAAGCAGTTTTGGTGTCACGTGTTGCAAATTAGTTGACAGATATAGTTGTTTTAACTGCTTATTTTCGCTCTATTGTTTTGACTTCAAAATGGACATGAATCTAACATTCCCCATATGAGTATGAAAGGTTTGTGTATTTATATGATCATATCTCTATTCTGAAAAAAAATGAATGAATGTCTCGTAAAACACGAATTACCTACTTTATATTTCTAACTAGTATATGGTTAATTTCTCTGTACGGGAAAGGTATAGCGATTCTCAATTAATAACGATGGCAATCCGGACGTTGAAGGGTGAAAATGGCAGCTGAATATGACAATATTTTAAACGTTTTTGACGGTGTAATGTTGGACATCCAATAGTAATTTGCTTCCTTTATCCATAAACATGTAAATAGCTACAGGTCTAGGTAATTAATCAATATTGTTCCTGCATCGCCGTGGTTACACCTTACAGTTATGTCCAAGATGTCTATATACGCAATATATCAAGATGTATTACAACTATTAAACGATGTGTGACTTCTAAAACTCCCCCGAAGAAAGTTGGTGGACCAAACACGTCCATGCAGAGGGATGGGCTAATTTGAATTTCCATCCAACTTTGGGTAACATAGTCTATTTTTAGACATTTCTTTTTTAAACAATCTACCTAAACCTTGTAGTATTTAAAAGTCTCTCCGTTTCTTTATTTAGCATTTCTTCGAGGGTGTATTCCGAAGGAATATTATTTAGGCAGTATCTCAACCTTACATTGAGAACAGTGGTACCAGCATTACGTGGTATATATGAATCTCCCTGTTCGATACACATCAATTATAAATCTTTCCTGCCTGATGAGAATCAAAGTATAAAACTCTTTGGTCTTATTTCTTTTTTTCCACAGTAATTGACACCTCCTGCCTGTTACTAAATTACCGTTACTAATTAACAGGAACATGAATCTATGTCTCTCTTACCTCTTCTACTAGTAGATTGCCCTCACCGTCGCAGGCCTGAAAGGAAGAGAAAGTTTAATATCACGAGATTTTGAAATCGTATTCAGGGAAATATGATAAGCCGAAGCAAAAAATGGATAAGTTAAAATGATATATGTTCACAAATATCGCAGTTAACTATTCCTGGCAGGTAAACGCACATCTGTATTGAGCACACTAAGTCGATATAGGAGACAGACTCGTCACTGTAAGATGCACGGACTTAATAACATGAATATTAACATCAGCTTTATAGGGAAGACAGCATTACTTTTAAACCTGTTATCAAACACTGAGTAACGCCATTATATACTGAGTGACGTCATAAAGATGAACTTCTCACTGAGATGATCAGATGGATACAATGGGCGAGAGGATGACGAGAAGGTAAAGAGGGCAGTATTCAAAGATAGAACTATTTATACGATCCTCGTGGTTGAATCGATGGAATGTACAAACAATGTATGATCTTGAATATCCCATGAAGCAGTATTTTGGTTACTCTCCCTAACCCCCCCCCCCCCACCCCATCTTATATGATCTGTTGCTATCGTATACCGTAGGCAATCCTTTAATGATATCCAGGAAAAGTTTGGGAGATGCAGTTGAAAGATAAAATCTCGAAGAGCAGTAACAAGGAAAGATAACGATAGTTTAAGTAGAAAAGAGATCTGTGTAGATCTGTTATTGTTGACAAATTTCATGAAATATCATGAAATTATATTAATCCTTTTATAGTTTATTTCTCCCATATTTGCCATGTCACGTGCGTTTTTGATATTTGAAGTTTGTAAATAATTATTTCATGAATAAATATTTCCATCCTTGCTTTGATCCTTTAGTCATTGCAGTGTAAACACAGTACACATTGCAAGTATTTCATCAATTAAACATGCATATACATCATACACTACATAAACTATTATACCCATAACATTGTACATGTTTTAACGGGAAAACGCATTGAAAAGTGGTAAACGTATGTTATTTCATATAAGGCTATTCAAACTTTGCCTCACCCTATGTTCCATCTTAGGCAAATTTAGACAAGGAAGGGTCGACGGTTTGTTAATTTGGAAATTAGCAGGTTGTTATAGTAACCAATACGCTCTGTATATTTCTCAGACCAGTGAGCTCTGTATTGCATTATCTCTATGTACCGACTGGACTCGGACTTGGTTTGGGTTGCTCATATACTCTATAGAACTCTGTTCGGACTCGAGAGTACCATACTTTGACCAAGTAGCCTCGGACTCGGCTCGGAATCAGGAAAAATCGACGCAACTACATCAGAGTGTTTCTTATACTATAAGATACATACATATGGAATAGTTCTGATGGAAATAGTACTAATAACAATATATAGAAACCATGTGAGGATACAAGGCCAGGATGTTGCATTATAGTATCGTCAGTGCTTAAATATAATTATGAAGATACATTAGTTAATTTATCAGGTGGTAATTGTTTACAAAAATCAACCACATAACCAATTACTTTGAACACCCCACCCCTCCCGTTATCTGGCCCAGGCTCCTTCAAGAACCTAATTTAAACACAGTAGTTATTCAAAGACGAAAGAAATAATGCAAATATTTTAAACCATTCTTAGTTCAGATTCACCGTGAAGACTTAAATTTAACCTTTTAGTTAAACTTTTAAGTAGTCCCCTCTCCTTTAATTTTGTTAGTATGTTAAAGTACATCAAATTGATGAAATCTACCTCAAAAACAAAATTGTTTCTTTGCTTCAAGTTAAAACCAGATCTGCCCTTTTATATATAATCCTACTGGGACCAAACATTTATGTCAGTCACTTATATATATATATACATTAATCTAAATAAATAATAAAATATAATCAATAGGGATCCCTCAAATCCCATTACAACTGAAACTATTAGAACCGAGTAACATTTACTGACTGTTGGTTTGATGCCTGCAGTGACGTCAGACGTGAAGATTCTAGAGATGAAAAGTATGCATCGATATGTTCACCAATAAGACATTTTTTACTGAGACGGTGTGAAAGAAAGACACTGGAAGCATGATATATATATATATATATATTTATTTTGTTTGATAAGGAGTTATGTCTGAATAATCTCGACTATACAATTGAGAATTTTTATTGATTCACACAGCAATAACTTCTATAAGGAGAGCAAATAGGGGTCTATATGCGGAGAAAGAAGTACAAGAATAATTAGGAAAAGCTGGAGTACGAGCTTGGAAGGGAGACTTCATTAAGTTTCATTTATTTGTACCATACCTCATGTTATTTGTACCACACCTTATGTTATTTGTATCATACCTCAATTTATTTGTACCATACCTCATGTTACTTGTACCATACCTCATGGTATTTGTACCATGCCTCATGTTATTTTTACCATACCTCATGTTATTTGTAACATACCTCATGTTCTTTGTACCATACATCATGTTATTTGTACCATAACTCATGTTATTTGTACCATACCTCATGTTATTTGTACCATACCTCATGTTATTTGTACCGTACCTCATGTTATTTGTACCGTACCTCATGTTATTAATACCATACCTCATGTTATTTGTACCATACCTCATGTTATCTGTACCGTATCTCATGTTATTTGTACCGTACCTCATGTTATTTGTACCAAACCTCATTTTATTTGTACCGTACTCATTGTTATATGCACCATATCTCATGTTATTTGTACCGTACCTCATGTTATTTGTACCAAACCTCATTTTATTTGTACCGTACTCATTGTTATATGCACCATACCTCATGTTATTTGTACCATACCTCATGTTATTTGTACCATACCTCATGTTATTTTACCACATATCATGTTATTTGTATCATACCTTATGTTATTTGTACCATACACCATACCTCATGTTATTAGTACCATACCTCATGTTATTTGTACCATAACCTCATTTTATTTGTACCGTACTCATTGTTATATGCACCATACCTCATGTTATTTGTACCATACCTCATGTTATTTGTACCATACCTCATGTTATTTTACCACATATCATGTTATTTGTATCATACCTTATGTTATTTGTACCATACACCATACCTCATGTTATTAGTACCATACCTTATGTTATTTGTACCATACTTCATGTTATTTGTACCGTATCTCATGTTATTTGTACCGTACCTCATGTTATTTGTACCAAACCTCATTTTATTTGTACCGTACTCATTGTTATATGCACCAAACCTCATGTTATTTGTACCATACCTCATGTTATTTGTACCATAGCTCATGTTATTTGTATTATACCTCATGTTATTTGTACCGTATCTCATGTTATTTGTACCGTACCTCATGTTATTTGTACCAAACCTCATTTTATTTGTACCATACTCATTTTTATATGCACCATACCTCATGTTATTTGTACCGTATCTCATGTTATTTGTACCATACATCATGTTATTTGTACCATAGATCATATAATATGTACCCTACCTCATGTTATTTGTACCATACCTCATGTTATTTTACCACATATCATGTTATTTGTATCATACCTCGTGTTGTTTGTACCATATATCATGTTATTTGTACCATACCTCATGTTATTTGTACCATACACCATACCTCATTGTTATTTGTACCATGCCTTATGTTATTTCTACCATACATCATGTTATTTGTACCATACCTCATGTTATTTGTACCATAGATCATATAATATGTACCCTACCTCATGTTATTTGTACCATACCTCATGTTATTTTACCACATATCATGTTATTTGTATCATACCTCGTGTTGTTTGTACCATATATCATGTTATTTGTACCATACCTCATGTTATTTGTACCATACACCATACCTCATTGTTATTTGTACCATGCCTTATGTTATTTCTACCATACCTCATGTTATTTGTACCATACCTCATGTTATTTGTTCCGTACCTCATGTTATTTGTACCACATATCATGTTATTTGTACCATACCTCATGTTATATCTACCATATTTTTTTTTAAGATTATTTTGAGAAGCATAAGTTTTCAAGTATTAATTAACCTTTTACTTTCTTATCTTTACGTTCATATTGATGTACATATTTTTGTATTTCTTAGTCTTCGGTTCTCTTGTTTAAATATTTTATATTTATACTGGTGATAACGGAAATGAAATGAACAATATATGCGGCTTTTGGAATAGATTCTAGTTAGATATTCTTATATTCTATTATATATATCCTTACGGAAAATCTAAGTGTACATGTAATTTATACAACGGTATAGCAATATTATACTAGGAATTATGAATCTAACCGCTTGTAATTAGCCTCAGCAGGCGATGAGAATAGAAACAACTTCATTTTCAAGTCTAACATGTATAAGGAAGTGAAGCTAGTATGTACGTATGTTATGACATATGTAATAGGATTGATTTAAATTCCGATGTTGGTTTAAAAACAACCAGATTTCACAGGTGTTTAAGCATCTATCAAAATTATAATAATTCATCAAACTGATGAAAACTATTGAGTGTTATACATCACCTAATTATATTCCGGCCATTTGATTGGTCAATTGCTCGTCGATTGCGTGCAAAATCCGCTCTATTGCACTCTATGAAATAGGACCATGTGTTATACTTTTTTGATAGCACTTTTTTTTCAATGGTAAGAGAGCAGAGAAACCTGTCTGTTCAAAACAATCTATTGCATGAGTGAAATTCACATTCAGTTATATCCAAATTTGAAGGTGTTGTATAAAACAAATAAGGAATGGTTTCCATTCGTGCAATAGTGCAAATATTTCATTCGTTGAAAGATGTAATTTGTTCCATTCAACGAGGCTGAGCCTCGTTGAAATGGTACATTCCTTCTTTCAACTCATGAAATATTTGCACTCATAACCAATTATTTGTATACTATTTGATGGCGATTAAGTTGATACTGTAAACGAAACCAGCTATGTTAATGCTACATTCGTTAAGTTAGCCTTGTCACCCAACCATTGCTGTAAACGGATCATCCAGCCTCTCCAAACAGTGGCGTCACCAGACGTTTCAGTCTGGGGGGCACAGGGGGCACCAGCATTTGATGGGGGCACTTTCGTGGATACGGATCGCGGTCCAGGGGAGGGGTCTAAGGGTGCCCCCCCCTCCCCTTCGGAAAATTTTCGCATACGGAGGATGGGCTGGATGCAAAATGGTGCCACATTTGATGCTAAATTCGATCTGAAGATATCTCGAGAAATTGCTATTTTTGAGGTAATGATTTTAACAACGCGCAGAATTTTGCAGAGGATATGAACCACATGCTGTCGATATTATGCCTAACCTATAAATAGAACCTACATTTGTTGAATTAATGTGTGCATGACCCCCGACTCCTTTCTTGTCCTTCTCGTTTTCGCCCATTATCTATTAAGATGTAACAGGTTCCAGCATCGTTATTGGCTCCTATCAGGGATCTCACCATGCAGTGCAAAGTTTGATCACACATCGAGTATGGCTCAGTATGCAGGTGTGAACATTCGCCATTTGTTCCTACAAGCATCTGACCTCAAATGACCTCTGCACCCCTACACAACAGGGTTAATATATGGGTCCACAAATATAGGCAATACCCGATACCCGAAGGTCAATGAAAAACTTTTTCATTTTTTCGCAGCTCATTTGAAGGAAATACGAATTACTGTGCTTCTTTGTCCTTATGAAAAATCAACTCAGATGATGGGAGTTGAATATAACAAAATATATATACATATTTTTTACCATACCAAATCTCAGATGGGGGGCACTCGGGGCACTAGGTTTGCCAGGGGGGCCCCTGCCCCCCCCTGGCGACGCCACTGTCTCCAAAGGAGAGTCTACTGTACATCTAAGATGCTTTTTAACAAAATGCAAGCAATATCCGGCAAAAGCTTAGAATCTTTATATCCGTGACACAGTATCTTAAAACATTCAGTTTCTTGTGCGTGATATTTTGAACAATGTGTCCGTATACAGCGTCACAGAATACGTGTCTAGTTATTTGGTTACCATGGTATCTAGACAACAGAACGAAGCAGTAGTATAATTGCATCACATTCTAACTGGTGTTATGGTCTTGTTGTGTAAATGTGCGTGAGAAGTGATTTAAATCACAGCTCAACTGAAATATCGGTAATGCTTTACTCTACAGAGCGAATCTGATGCCACTAAAATAATATCTCTGCAAGATCTTCTTTTACATTTTCTTTCAAATAACGAATAAAACAATAATGTTACCATTTTCAAAATAGTCTTCAAGTTACTTCCATTTTATCTATAAACGTACCACCTCTTCCTTCATTTATACCAAACGCCAAAATGTCCAGCATTAGCATTCTGGAAAACGGTGAGTCTGATGTTCACAAGCAATTTCGTTTATCTATGCACTCCACACACAAATGATAGGCAATAAAAACCACTTTCTGATAAGATTTTATAACCATACAAAGAACAACAATGTTAAATCGCGCTGCTTCGCATCGGTCACCATCCGTTACATCACCAGTTCATCCTTAATGTACTATACACATTAGTGTACGTGGAACGGTCGCAGAAACATTAACCTTGATAAATTTGAGTTAATCATTAAGTAAGATTGAAGAAAGAGTAGCAAAAGTGAACTTTTACAATTTCTGTACTTTGTGCTGTTTTTGCTACAATCTGCTGGTATGTAAACTTGACTGTGAAAGGAATAAGAAGGACTTGAAAACATAATGTTACTTCAGTCCACCAGGGAAGAGTAAGTTTTGTAACAACAAATATCTATGGCACTAAATATTTGGGACACCAAATTATCTAAATCTGGTTAAACGACAAATAATTCTCTGATTAGGAGTAGTCACGTGATTGTGATAACTTATATAGATATCTTAGTTAGTTGCAGGGTATCCAATTATTCTGCAAATAATGGTTTGGTCAAAGTTACAACCTATGACGTGATAGGCAGCTTTAGTTACAGGAAGACCAACTTCTCCTTACACCAGAGAAAACGAAGAAAATGAACATAAACCAGTGAATACAAAGACAAATATGCAAGTGCAGCTACAGTAAGCTACAGGGTCGGCTAAATGGAGTGTTCTTACGACTGTTGTATGTGCTATGATGAACATTTGCCGCGACATTAAATGAACATAAACAAGAACGTTGCAACATGATTAACAACATTCTACGGCTTCATATTTAATGTACATCGAGACGGTGAAGTTAAAGCGGGATATGTTTAGTACTTTCCTTGAGGTGAACCTATTATTTGATTAAGATATTTGTAAATGTCATCGATTTCTACTACAGCTAAGTTTTGTTTCAGAACAATAATAACAATGTTTCACGAGGATGTAGTGGTTCTTTGGAAATGTTTAGCAACGTCGGTTATGTCAATTATGTTGTTTCAAAATCATACACGCTACTAGTTCTACTAAATGTTGAAATGGTATGCTCGGTTGCTAATTAGCATACCAATGCTCGTGAAAAACTTACAGACTTTTATCTCAAAAATATATTTTTAAGATACGTATTTCTGTTCACTTCCAGATTTTTTATAAACAGTTGTTCCTGTATTACTTGGCGCCCTCAACTCTCCACCCAATATTAGACACTAAAGATAAACAATGAATGAGGCTGGAAGGTACAGGTGTGGCAATATTATATCCTTAAAAATTGAAGATAAATATCAAGATACAATAAACAATTAGCCGATGACAAATTATGAATATTTAAATCAGATTACCAGTTACCGGCTATACCGTAGTTGGAACAGCTCCACTCCAACCCCCCACCCACCCCGGATCCTGACTCCTTCACAATCGCATACTTTATGTATGTTTGATTCTGTTCAAAACACGAGGAAAATAATACGAATATGTGTCTTATATTCATATTTTATCAAGTGATTGCATATGTGTTGGTTACCATGGTATCCGTACAGCAGAACAACAAAGCGGGTTAGTAGAGCTGTACATACTACTACATGGTTACTTTCTTATTCTTCTAATTTATTCCCATTTAACAAAAATGCAACAATCACCACCCCCACCCCCTTTAAAAATACAAGAAAAAAAAAGAGTATTAGATCGGAACACTTGCGATGTCATTAATGAAAATAGCTCCTCTTCGGCCTTCATATATACACATTACGAAGATCATGGCAAGCATTACCGTACCATTCAGAAGAATATACTAGAGTTTATTGGTTTCAAATATAAACCAGACCCGTCCTTTCATTATATCTAAGCCTGCTGGACCCAAACAGTTATGTTAGTTACGTTTACACTAATATGGATAAATAATAATTTAAGCCAGTGATCCTTCAATTCCCCTGAAGAATTTTAAGGAACAAAGTTAATTTATTAGCAAGATATAATTCCACAGGAAGAATACCATAATGGATATTTGAGTTGTTCTTCTACAATCTGCTGGTAACAAACTTGGCCGTAAAAGGAAAGATAAGGACCTTGAAAACAAAATGTGTCTTTATTTCACCAAAATCACACCAGGTTAGATGAGAGTAGGCATGGATTTTAATGGTTTGGAAACAAACAAATAAAACATGACAATTAGTTTGTGGGACACAATATTGTCTGAATTTAAATAAACGATAAATAACTCACTAGTAAGTAGCAGTCATTGGTTGTAACAACATAACTACATATCTTAATTAGTTGCAGGGCTATCCAGTTATGTGTGTACATTATATGGATTGTTCAAAAATATCACCTATTAAGTAAATGAAGCTTCATCAAATTTTAAAAACTTCTACCCAGTGACTTAATTCCCACTTTATTTGAGTTGAACATTACGAATGTATAGAAACCAACTTAACATAAGTTTTTAGAGTCAAATTTCCCATACATCTGTTCCTATTACTAACTTCCAAATTTTCCCTATCACCATTCTGTGCATTTGACCACTTCGTAAATACCATAGAAATAGTTAACTTTAATTTGATTAGCCTATTACTTGAGCAAGACCAACCATTTAAAATAATAAATATATATTAGTGTTAAAATCATGCATGGAAGACCCACGTCTCACACCAATAAAAACAACTAAAAAAAATATCCATGTCCATGTCTATTTAAAACCAGGGAGCTGGTACAGTAAGATACAGGGTCAGTTAAACGATCTGTTACAACACAAATCAGGCTTATGGTTGTAAACGCAACAGTACGTACGTAATAATACTACGTACGTACGTAATAGTATCACGTCCGTACGTGATTATTATTACGTACATAAGTAGAAATCATCACGAACGTAATATATACCATGTACGCACGTAATAAATACCACGTACGTACGTAATAAATATCACGTACGTACGTGGTATTATTACGTGCGTAAGTAGTATTATTACGTACATACGTGATCATTTTTGCGTACGTACGTATTATTGTTACGTACGAACGTAATACTATTTTGTTTTAACCATGTCCTCTCTAGAGCTTCAACTCAATTTTCTCTTCTTTTTTACACGTCGATCTGTATTACTCTTTCTCTGAATGTCCTAAAATATTTCGTTAAGTATCCTTCACTCATTGCTGTATGTTTACATGCAGTCACGGCTGTCTCGAAATGAGTTTTATAAAACACAATCAGAGTGATTTTGTCCATATACTTTATTCTTATTGAACTATTCGAATATTCTCTATTAATGTATAATGATACAGCATTGGAGTATATTGCTGGATTACAATCCTGATTCAATTACAACTTAGCATGTGTGTCTCGTTTCTGCAAGCCAGTATTGTGCCTTGATATATACATGTGAGAGAATATCTTGAATAATAAAACAAATTTATGGTTGGGTAATAAGGAACACACGGGGTGACATTCAGGTAGAAAAGGCAACAATAATGAAATAAATATGACTAACGTTTGGAAGCAGGAGCAAGAAGATGTCTGTAAACTTCTGTTGTTTTAAGTTATTTTCCGTTGATCATAATCTAATTCAAATGCTGCCATCAACTAAGTGCATTTTACCGATTATGTTGTCACCATTATTTATTTTATATTTACTGGTAAAGTAATACAGAGGGCAGCTTAGCTCAAAGAAGCTGACCAGAATGCATTATGAGCAATAGCTGTAAGAAAGGTGCACAATCGCTTACCTGCCATAGACCGGTCTGTAGATTCAGGCGACTAGAATTAGCACCTTGATAGTTCCATACTGATGAATACAATAAACGAAATTGATGAAAATGCAAGTGCAATTTAAATCTCTTTTTCTTTTGAGGGGGGGGGGGGGGGGCTGTAATGAAATATTAAACATTATATTCACCGGATTTATGTTGGCCCTCGATGATACCCTCATATCAGCTGAGAAATCAATCTGGTTGATTCCTTCAGTTTGGTCTTATCAGTTTACTATCATTATCATCTCAGTAATATTACTGATCAGTTATATTCCTTACATCTCAGTAAGATTACCGATCAGTTTACTATCATTATCATCTCGGTTTTATACCTGATCAGTTTACAACCATTATCCTCTTAGTTACATGACCAATCAGGTTAGAATTGTTGTCATCTCATTAGCATAACTGATCAGTTGTACACTTATCCCACATAACACATGTGAAACAACTCAAGTAGGAGTGAATATTGAACGAAATAAAGAAAACAAATCCTGATAGTCTAGTATTCGATGCTCAGATCAAGAATAATCATCCATGAGACGATGAACTGATCAGAGAACACTCTACATAAGTGACGTCATCAAAGATCATGAAAGCCAATAATTTGAATGTTGATACTAGAAAAAAAAAATAGCATTTGGATATATGGAGCTACAAGCCTAGACAAATCATCTTCATAATCACGTGATCACATTTCCGATGATGTGTAAACTAAAGTTTATATTTCTTGTTTCCAGTAACTTTCTTAGGTATGTTTGTTTTCAACTGTATTTAGACTATATACATCAATCTCTCTACTAGTACCTTATACGGAGGAGGAAGGTATGTATAATTTAACATCGTGTTATTATGACTTGACATGCACAATTGTAACATTGAACAATAACGCTGTCCAAATTTCTGAGAACTTTTAAAAGTATGTTATCAACAGAAGTGTACATGGAGACAAACAACACTCACGTGCAAACAGATATTAATGAAGATACCATATCACTATAAATTATGTTTTGTGTCGTGGTTTGTTTTTCAGATCATCAATAAGGCCGTGACAAAACTACTACACGATCTAAACAGAAAATTCAGCAGCAATTGTATAACAATTACAATAATTGTTGAATTGAAATAGAAAAGACCATTATAACGTTCCTTTGTTTCTGTTTGTTAACATCTTCTGATTTTGGAATTTGAATGCGAGCCTAGGCTATCGCAGCCGATCTTGCAATGGTATCATAATTGCAGTGCGCACTCTGTTAATAACCGGCCGTTTTACCGGTCCAGAACTACCCACCTGCTATAATTAAAAGCAGGTCCCTAGTTTTACGGTTATGATTCAGTAACAATTCTGGTGACGATATGACAAATGCTCTTTTCCACTTAACTCAAGAAACACCTATTTAGTTTGAATAACCACCACATCATAGGCCACCATAGCCTGCAGCATAGTTGCATCCATGTCCGTTTACTTGATCCAAGCGAAGGATGAATACTTTCTCTAGAGCATTACTTTATTTCATGAGTAAGAACATTGAGCATTCAATAAACACAACGTATATAACAGTACAGCAAGACGCACCTATAGGACAGTCCCTTAGTAAACTCCACAACCACCACAACCCCAACTCCCCAAAAGAGAGACTATAACAACCAACGAGTGAATAGCACGTGAGCAGGAATCGCGGCGTGAAATATCTTTACCTCCCCTCTTGCACCCGACCACTCGCCCGTATCTGTTTCTGCTTAGTAATGCGTTCGTTTGATTTTACCTCACTAAAACGACTACAATGAATACATGATCTTTATAACGTCAACAGATGCTTGTAGAAGTTTGCATACTAGACGGTGGACTATACAGTTGAAAAAAATCAATAAAAAAAATTATTGATATTTCCTTGTATTTACTCGTTGACCGATGAAGAAGACTAATTGAATTGTATCTACTCTGAACTGCTCTCTTAACTACTACTTGCAAGATCATTGGTTACTCTAAGAAACACAGTAAGCTGACTTACTCAAAAAATATTGAACTACAACTACGTGTACGGTGTACATAAGATAGAGGAGTTAAATTTCTCTGGAAAATATTTTAAGCACTGGTTGGTTCCACGAGGGGAAGCCCCTCGGAAACCACGTGTTATAAATACATTATTGTTCTCTAGAATGTATTCCAAGCAGGCTAGTGGGAATCCGTTGGACTTAATCTGCAGCGTTTGCAAATATGTTCCGTTCTCTTGAAGTTATTGTGAAACACTGAAATATATTTATCAGAAGAACTCGATTTTCAGCGGATTGAAGTGCAAGGCCCTTGGTGAAGGGGTGGGGGCGAAGCATCAGGAATCTGCTGCATTTTTTTAACCTAATGTTATCCAAATTTGGGGGGAAATAGGCGTAAGGGAGTAACAGACAAACCGATTCTGTTTTTCTTTCTTCGTTTTTATATTATAACTCTTACTTTCGTAAGTGTACGACCATGATAAATTTGTCTTCAATTTGTCGACCGACATGGCATTAATTTGAGACCGAGTTTTTATTTTCTATGGGCTCGGTGTGACACCCCATACCCTGTTTGTATACTTATGAGGTCACGTTCTCAAATGAAAATAGTGAAATAAAATATGGTTTTAAATTCATATACAATTCTAAATCCTTTCCTTCATATCATTACCCACCTTTTATTATACTATTATTTGATTTATTTAAGGCAAATCATGCATGGATGTTAGTTTTTACCAATACATATAGGTTTCACTCTTGCCAAGCGCCCATCGCTAGGGTGATGGTATCCCCCCCCCCCAAAAAAAAAAGTAAATAAATAAATAAATAAAACACTACCACGCATTTCAAACTAACTCAGAGTTGTTATAGCATAATAATGCGCTTCGACTTAGATATTGGACATAATATAAGTCAAACTATACCCCAGAGGTATCATTTGAAGTCTAAACTTCCCCTTTTTCTGGGGAAGTACAACAGACGGCCTTCCCCTTCCCCCTCTTCCCCATATCTGATGTCGGCTCTGACGACCCTCTGTTGTTCCTGTACAACACTGCAGAACGATTGTCTTCTTTATGATAATGTTACCCATCAGACTATTTTGAGTGCGGTACATCTAGTACAAACAGTTCTGTTACATGTTTGGTCTCTGTTTTGTTTCGTTTATGTTTTAAAACACTTTGCAGCAATTTCAGAGAAACAAAAACTTCGTTTTCAAAGGAAATTAAGTTACACTTTGGGGCGTCAGTGTGCAATTCAGATTGAAATAATGGTTTTAATCGGAGGTGTGGATTTGTTTACATGTGTGTGTTTATCGGGGGGGGGGGGGGCAGCGGTTGACACACTCTGTGGGGCACAACATTACTTCAAAACCTTACACAAAAATTGTCGCAGTGTAATTGAGTTGCTCAAAGTGTATGATACCACTACTTTCGGAAAGAGATTTATAGCATCAGTTGATTTGATTTATACTCTAACAAACATCTTATAGGGTAGTGATCTCGAAAGAGCGAAATGTTAGGAATATGACTTATCTCTTAAAGCAACCAAGCTTAGTAATATTAAGTGTTGTTACATTTCTATCATTAGATTTGTTGTTTACTGTCACAAGACTCTGTTTTGGGTGTCTCCTTCACTTAAACTTGCAAACATGTGTTGCTGATCCATTACTCTCTTGTATGTGAATCAACAACACTCTACATGTCAAAAGAAATTCACAAGTTGGCTGGTTGGTAAAGCCTTTAAATATATGTAAGAAATTTGAAATGTGCCCATTATGACGTCATTGTGACAATACCTTTCACGTTTCTTGACTTCAAGGATGATGGAATGGATCCAACCGGAATAGTGCCTGGCAGCGTGTATGCAATAAACCTATGGAGAGAAGTAGAATAATCATCGTATAAGATGTAGAAGATGTAGAGGAATGTCCTCCTAGTCAGGTTTATTGTTTACCAAATCAATGAAGATAAACAAAGCAAACAAGAATTAATTATAATCACAAGTCTTGTGTTTCAACGGTCCCACGAAAACTAAATTAGAATGGATTATAGCATTGAAGTAGAGAGAATGACGTCATGCGACATTTTCTGGAACCACTTGTCCAACTGAGGGCGCTTTGCTTGTACGTCGCGTAATACAAACGGTACGTCTTTGACAAAGATAAAGTGATAAAGTTGACATAAATCACTCGAAATGTTACACTGGTAAAATAAAAAATAAAAAGATCTCGAAATAAGGAAGCTTACAGCTAAATTATTGTTTCCTAATCTCAATATAGTTTTAAGATGCTACAAATTACACTTGTCGATGTAATAACGGAATGACAAACCTGCACACACTTATTCTGAAACGAAGGAAGAATGGAATGGAGAGGGGTAGGAGGGTCGAGGACACAGCAACATTCTTTACTGGGCGAAACAACTGATCCTCCCGGGTGATTTCCAAAGAATAAACACAAAATGTTGCAATTAAATGAACAAGGCAGATATACCAAGATTCCTTATTATTTAAGTATGTATTCATTATCACCCTCCAATAATGTTATCACATTGCACGCATTGTTTTTTTGTCATTGATCTAAATCAAATTGTAAAAACTTATAAAATGATTGTAGAGTTGATAAAAATTTTCTTAACCGTTAAACAATCGAATTTTACTATTCAACGATGTTTTCAATGAAGAACTGCATGTGTCCCAAATATCAGACTTAGTTAATACCAAGGAGTTGCTACAACTTCCTGCTCATACTTTATTAAGAACCACATAAACGCGATCTTCGTTTATTCGCAAAAGAAATGTTTCATGGAAGCAAAAACACTGAGGGACAGTGGAGCATGATATTTGAGTTTACGCAAGAAACCACTAAACTCTGACATTATGTTAAACCTCTCAAAGTGAATACTCTGTGCGTTCCCCTTCACAAATTAAAATATTTGAATGTTTTATACAAAAAGTTTCTTTCACCGGTACTTTTGAACTGCATGATTTATCATTATTATTTTTTTTATAGCGATGTTTTAGACATAAATGCACTTGTTACAAAAAAACAACAACAAGAATGCACTTTTAATTACAAAGTTGCAACTGGTAATTACGCAGGCCACTTTCCAGGGTTATCAGGATAGTGAAAAAGCATGTGCCCAATCAGCCCCACCCCTCTTTCACGGCTCTGTCGCCCCTGACACGGTAAATGGACGGTATCATCGCAAACATTTGCAGTGAGGTCTACACTAAGTGTCTTTATACTGGTAACTTAACCTACAAGTAAATATACCAACAATATATGGATTGTGGTTTGACATGAGGGGATTTCACAACAATCGTTCAACCTCTTTTTCAGCAATCCAATTTTTTGGTCATATCATTTAAAATTTTATTATTTTCTGGCAAAAACCATTAAAGATCGACCACACACAGATCTGGCATGGGGCCGATATGAATTAACCGGGCTGGTGGTAGGGGTATAGAGGGAAACCTTGAACCGTTGTGTTAGCATATTTTTATCTATTATGATTACCAAGAGTTTGGTAAAATACAAAAATGTTGTTAAAGGAGAATTTCGTTATAATATCACCCTCTCCTAACAATATGGCGACTCATCAAGCAAAGCTGTTTTTCAGTCTGTCTCAACTAAACCAAATGCCGAAACCTAAATACTTAAACCAGTACGTATTCTGTTAATAGAATATTTGACAGCCCTGCTGTTATGTACTGTGCATATACAAACCTATTGTCTGTAAGAGTCCTTACTGAAGCAAGTTGAGCTTAGCATGCATGAAATGACATTATCTGGATTAACCGGTAACATATATAGTGCATAATATCCAATTAATATTTTTAAGTCTAGCTCAGTATCACCCTACCTTATACCTGCTTTGCACAGCTCTATGTATAAAACACTACTCTGGTCAATGTAAAGAAAATATATAGGTTACGTACCTCGTATCTAATTAGCATAATAAACGTATATTTACCAAACTGTTGCAAGTTTGTTTTAATGTAAAAGCTTTTTCTTTACAATCGTTTGTTGTCTGTATCTATTCATTGAGTGGCTGAAAGATGCACTTTAAAATATTTCACTAATATTATATATAAAGTAAGGGCCATATATATACAGCGGACACATCAACTCAATGACACATGTATGCCATATAATAGAAATATTGATGAACTTTAAATAATTGATATTTTATGGAACAACCGTTCTTGTGTCAACCCGTCCGCTGCTACAGCATTGACAATTATTAATGTAAGGTTATTTAATCTATAAAAGGGTTCTCCCTGTTTAAACCCCTCCCATCTAACGCGAGCATCCAAAGAAAATCATGTTAGATAGGGTAAACACTCCATGGTGCTGTGAAAAGTCAAATTAATATTAGCCTAAAAAACTTCTCTGACTATTAAGACGAGGACGAAAGACGAGGCTTTCCCCTCACACCAATGAGGCTGGTCACATGACTGGTTGAAATATTAATAAAGTCAACTCTAAATAATGTCAAATGTTGCCAGTCGGGGGAATTGGGTACTTGGCTCCACCACCCATGAAATCGTTCAGACGACACTTAGCGGGAACCTGAATTTGTTAGGGTCCTGATTTGTTTCTGACCATAATTTTGGTTCCCGGACAACTCCCCACTGGATGATTACCCACAGGACGAGTACCCATCGGACGATTCCCCCTCGGGCAATTCCCACCCTGACAATTGCCAACCCTGATAATTGCCCACCGGACAATTCCCACTCCGGACAATTCACACCCATGGCAATATTCCCCGGACAACCCACCTCTTCGGGAATTTCCACTGAGACCCCTCCCCCAGGACGTCGATCATTACATTTCATCACATTTTGGATCCCCCTCCCCTGTGGACATTTCTGCACATGCCCCTTGACCATCAAGCACCAGTCGATCAATAGTTTAAAAAGTTACATTTTGGTAGGGATTGGGATCAGGTGTATATGACTTCCTGGGAATATCTTTCTAGATAACATCACCTCAAAAATTTGCCCGCTTATACAGCGTCTTTATCAGTTGCCATATGCTTGCATCCACATGTGTATTTTTCGACAGAACTGGGATATTCAGCGTTTATGCTGTGTTAGTTTTTGCGCAATTTGAATGCATGATAGATGGCTAGACCAGAGAAATGTTCGCGCGCTTCGCGTGCACTAGTTAGGTTGATACTGTAATAGCTCTTATCTCTCTTCGCATGCATTTTAGCTAGCTACCACAGAATTTTCCGCGCGCTTTCGCGCGCATTAGCTGCACTGTTCATGTCATAGTCCTTTCATTTGCTCATTATGTTGACCACGTATGGTAGTAGCAACTACACATTCTCTGTGCGCTCGGCGCGCACCAAATGTACATCTACTATGATACTTTTACGCATTTCGCATGCATGGTAGCTCGCTATGGAGGGCGTTGTGGTCAAGTGGTTATGGCAGTGGACTTGTGATCTAAGGATTACAGGTTCGAGCCCTGGCCAGATCATTGCGTTGTGTCCTTGGGCAAGGCGCTTTATCTCCATTGCCTCTCTTCACCCAGGTGTATTAATGGGGACCTGCGAGGTAACTTGTAATTATAGTTGCGTGCGCCGGTTTGTGGCTGCACCCTATGGGAAGTCCCCCGGGGGACACGTGGCTGTGGTGCACTGTGGTGCCCCAGGAGAGATTGATTGAATTGTGCACACTTTGATGTGTGGGTGTGACAAGTTACCAATGACCAGGGGTAATAATCAGCGCCTTGAGCACCCTGTAGGGTGGATACGTGCGCATTATAAATCTCTGTTATTATTATTATTATATAACAGATGTTTGCGCGCTTCTCGAGCGTTTTTATCCTTAGTTCCATGCATTCTTGATAAACATAATGCAGGCTACACCAGCAATCTCGGCACTTCAACATGACTTATATGCGTGTCATAATGTACCACTCTTAAAGTGCGCCATTCTGCTCGAAGAATAAATATTTAAACAACTTGTCACTCTGGGAAGAATGTTCTCTTAATTCAAAAGATTGAAACTAGTGACCAATCAAATTACAACTGAAAAACGTTTGAGATTTTCAATCAAATTTATTGATAATCAATCATATTAAATTCAAATTTTTCAACTTTCCATTGGTCCCTACTTTCATTCTTTTAGATTCATTTTTCTTTTTTTTTTTATTTTAGAGAGTGATATATGTATCAAAATCATCAAACAACAGTTACATTTATCATTCAGACTTAGCCATACTTATATCACTATATTACTTTCATTTATTTGATTCATTGAATACGTAATTTTTTCTATATCAATAATTGCAAGTGTAGCTTTAAAAGCTTTAAACGTTTGATCAGGTAACAAACACCGTTTTGTAAATGTATATCAAATGGGCGAGCCAGCAGGGGCGTAGCGAGCGGGGGTGTGGGGGTGTCACACCCCCCCCCCCATAATTTGGTCGCTGTCGGCAAATTTTGGGTCTGTCGGCAAAAGGAGAAAAGGTGGAGAGCGGAAGGGGAAGAAAGAAGGCCGGAAAGCTGAATAGAGAAAAGGGGAACGGGAGCTTCTTCCGTGCTAAATTTGACTTAAAATATGCACCAGATTGCATCTAAGGACGTTTCAAAACTAAAAATTTTCCAAAGGGGAGGGGGACACCACCTCCCCTTAGACCCCTCCCCCATTTCAGTCACCACTTCCAGATCCGTCGGCAAATCAAATTTGACTTAAAATATGCACCAGATTGCATCTAAGGACGTTTCAAAACTAAAAATTTTCCAAAGGGGAGGGGGACACCACCTCCCCTTAGACCCCTCCCCCATTTCAGTCACCACTTCCAGATCCGTCGGCAAATCAAATTTGACTTAAAATATGCACCAGATTGCATCTAAGGACGTTTCAAAACTAAAAAATTGCCAAAGGGGAGGGAGACACCCCCTCTCCTTAGACCCCTCCCCCATTTCAGTCACCACTTCCAGATCCGTCGGCAAATCAAATCCTCCACCCCCCCCCCCAACAACAAACCCTTCGCTACGCCCCTGCGAGCCAGTGTGCTCGTCTTCCAATATAAGAGAATAAAGGAGCCTGCAAAAAAGCAGAAGGTCCATTCAGATTCGAGTCCCAGTGAAGCTGGTGGTCGATTGTTCGCCAGTTGGAAATCTTATTGATTTAATGAAGTTTTATTTTCTGAAATATTATTTCATGCTTTATTTTAAAGTGTGTATATTCTTTAAAAAAATCTAATTTGTGTGAAATTTTTCCGTTTTCAGTATCGTGGGAAAAAAATATTGCTCTCGTTTACGCCCAGTGCGGTACGGTTGACATCAGCATCAGAATCGCTCTGTAAACAGCAAGAATTTGCAGTCTTTTGTTTTGCGTAATTTATGTTGAATTCTTGAAAGTTTTAGAAGTCGTTTTGCTCGTAAGACAACTCAACCATAAACGATCCACGACTCCGTCTCCAATTTTTTATGTCTCAGGTGTCTACAATATCCGCCAAAAATGATGGGACAACAGTACCATGAATACAGTGCATGCATATTGGCTGTCCTTAGAACTCCCCACCCCCGCTCAATCAATGTTGTTGTTGAAAACGCCATGTTGGTCTCGCAGTCTCGCAGTTTCCAACATTGATATGGGGAGCGGGGTTTCTCCCGTGTATTTTCTTTTGGCGGGGATTGTATGCCGTCAGTTTTGTAACTGATTCAACTGCCCTTACCCGATTAGTAAACAATATTATGTACTGTTATTTCATCAATGTCTCTTCGATACTTGCATCACCTCAGCTTTCTTCAAACAGTTGCCGTTCTTCTTGTTGGAACAATGAGTTACCTGGATTTAAGCTTACAAGCAGTGGCGTATTTAGGGTTTCATGCCGGGGGGGTGGGGGCAAAATTCCAATGACCATGCCAAAGATACCCAATGCGAGCTCAAAGCGCGAGCAAAACGGCTTGTTTTTAGAATGGTTCATTAGGAGTGGTTTATAGGTCATGTTGGTTTGAAGGTTTCTGATGTAGCCTATGTCAAGGATACGTGATACCAAGGATGAAAACGCGCGCGAAGCGAGCAAAAAGTTCTGATATCCAGCTTTCATGCATGAAAAATGCGCAAAGTATCACTGACAGCAGAAGGCGCAGCTAGTAAACGTTCAGAAAATTGTGTAGTTGCTAGCTACTATGCATACGGAGTGTAGTGTATAGCCGGAGTGTAGTGTATAGGCGGAGTGTATAGCCTAGTGGTTAACGCCGGCGTCTCCCAGTCATGAGATCCCCGGTTCGATTCCCCGCCGACAGCAAGGTGTGTCGTCTGGCAAGGGTGTTGTTCAATAACAACTTCCCGACATGGACGTTAAATGGATGTGTGCCGAGAGATTGGCTTCGGTCAGCTTGCGAGTCTATAAGCCTCCATGGCTTCTTTCGCGAGTTCCTGCTTGCGGGAAGATCACATATACATACATACATACATACGAAGTGGGCCGATGACAGGACTGTCGGAAAATGTTGTGCTATAGTTATAGCTACCATGCATAGAAGGGAGAAAACACTATCACACATATCAACCTAGCTAGTGCACGTGAATTGCGCGAACAAATTGTTGGCACAAGCCAGTTACCATGCATACAAAATGCGTACATGTACTGTAACACCACATAAATGCTACGGGGAATGTATAGCACAGTAGCTGGCTATAATACATAACAAGAGTGTAGAGCTTCGTGATTCCTTGCCTTTGGATTTGAAGCCAGATATAATTGTTTGACATAGCTCTGTTGACCTCAGGTGACCTTTGACCTTAACCAAAACAATAAGAATCATATACTCACTATGGGTCATCCATCATGATCTGAACTTGCGTAATCCACTTAGAGTGGTTACAACCGGCGTCACAGACACACACACACATGCATGCCTGCACATCTTCATTTTGCCTCTGGCAAGGATTCAAAAAGTGGTTCTGAGCAATTTTCAGCGAAATAATATTTGGCCACGCCCCTCGAGAATATTAATGAGATGCAGAAGGGTTCTAACCTTCACATGCACCCACAGCTCCCACCAATTCCAACGAAAAAAAGTTTGAACAAAATCGGACAGACGGTTGCCGAGATATTAGCATTTAAAGAATGTGTTCGAAGGCCCGCCCACTCATGAGTATTAATGAGATTGGCACCAAAAACAATAGGGACCACCTACATACTATGGGTAATCCACCACCCAAGTATGGGAATGAGATCAAACCTTGCGTCATTGACGTCAACGAAATTACATTTGGCTCCGCGCCTCATGAATATCAATGAGATGCGATAAGGTTAACAGTAACATACGCATTTACCCCACCTCCTACCAATGCTACCAAACAAGTTTGAACAAATTGGCCATTATGTTGCCGAGATACGGAGTCCGTCCACTCATGAATATTAATGAGATTAGCACCAACAACGATAGGGACCATCTACTCACTGTGGGTAATCTACCAACCAAGTATGATACCGATCAGATCTTGCATCGTTCAGTTATCGTGATTACAAGCCGGCGTCATAGACAGACACACGCACACACGCATGCGTGACTGCATATATTCCTTTTGCCTCTGGCAAGGAATAAAAAAAGAGTCAAATAAAAGTCTACCCGGAAACGAATTCAGCTAAAGTGCGCGCGAAGTGCGCAGAAACTGTTAAGGTTATCTAGCTAACATGCATGTGCAAGGATCAGTTAATTCTCACAGTATCAATACAGCTAGTGCGCGCGAAGCGCGCCAAATCTATTTTCCCAAAAATTTACCAAATTGACGCCCAAGATATTATCATTTTGTTAGTTTAGCTATAGTATACACAATGCACGCGAAACAAGAAAGTGTTTTGGTACTTTGTCTCCTAAAATACAGCCGTTTTTGCTATTTAAGCTTTTCAATTCAACGGTGTTCGTATGTTTTACTACATTGCAAAATTATTACATTGGTAGCGTGACAGGACGAAAATTGTAATTCAGATATCTATGTAAGTAGACCAAAGTTAGCCCATATCTCACTCCTTTATGTGGAAAAAAAAATAAGCGAAAGTCACTTTCTACAGGGCAGACATGGTTTACACACAGAAAGCGGAAATAAATAAAAATATCACTAATGCACGAGAATCTCGCACAAAAATACGCGTTGTTCGTATCTTTAACTTCGCGATTATTTTTTCTCAGGTGAGTTGGGCCTGTTGGTTATGCCAATATCAACTAATATCCTACACACGAACAGATTTTATTGGTAATAAGCGTTATAAAATCGTCCCAATTGGGTGCTCCCGATCGACAATTATCTGAGGGCAATTGTCCGGGGGGAATTTTCCGGGAAGGTAATTGTCCGGGGGGTAATTGTCCGGGGGAGGGGGTGGAATTCGACCGGGATGGGAATTGTCCGGGGGAATTTTCTTGGGTGGGAACTGTCCGGGGTGGGAATTGTCTAGGTGGGAACTGTCCGGGTGGGAATTGTCTGGTTGGGAATTGTCCGGGGGGTTATTGTACAGGGGATAGTTGTCTGGGGGGTAATTGTCCGGGGTTTAATTGTCCAGGGGGAGTTGTACGGTCACCAATTTTTAGGGCTTTGTTTTTGGTTAATAGTCTTGTATCATGGTTGTCGATGTTTGTACCTTTTGATTTAGGTTCCTTTATATACCTACTTTAGTGCAACTTAATGTACTGAAACATTTCACTGGCCTTTTCTCTTACCGTATGTGTAACTTTCGATTTTCATGTTTATATCTTTTTCGTGCAAATATACAAAACATCGCGGGGCACCAACAAAAAATCTATCGCGACGCGCCGCTTGCAGTATTTTTTAGTTAAAGCAATTGTGTCAAATTATTTCTTTTTGTCGGAACATAAGAACGTTGGAACATAGAGACGTCGTAACATAGAAATGTCTGAACATAAAGTTGCCGGAACATAGAGATGTAACCAGATTGAGAGCTACACAATAATATGTTATAGTCAGACTCCTACCAACGAGAAGTGCAACTTGAACTCAAGAAGATAAACTGAACCCTAACAAGAATCAGTCTTTCTAATTTTTATTCATAACTTTGTGTTGTCTATAAACCCTCTCTATTCAAGTTTCCTTTAATTGGTTTGCATGGGAACATGTGGGGATACATTAAACACCAATGAGAGCAATTTTGCTCATTTAGAGTAAAACTTACAAAGAATAACCAACAATTAAGAACGCAACGTATGCAACAGCAATGCGTATGACCTAATAAAAATATGTTATTTAGAGGATTTCCTCCAATGGATGATTCGTAGTCACTGCTGTACACCTACTGACCTACTTAATGTCTGTTTCCATGGTTACTTTGACACGTTCACTGACAATGGGCACGTGGTTCGTTTACCTGTTTCTATTCATGATGTTAAACTGGTTCGTGTCAGCTATTATTATGCTAATGAGATATTTACGGGAGTTCCAGGTGTGGCATTCTTACTATTGACTTGCTTTAGAACATAAATTGTTTAAATCATTCGTCTGTATAATGTAAGCGCTGCATATATTCGTATACAGAAAACTATTGCAGAAGTAGAATAGGCCTACTGTGTGTACTAAAACGGTGATGATGTTATCGGGTAGAAACATGGAATGGATTTGATGGGCTCTCTGAAAACATACAAATGAATCCTCTGAAGGGGAGGGCGAAGGGAGGGCAGTGGAAGGAGCAGGTATAGGGCGTCTGAGGAGTGGAGGAGGTTAGACTAAACTTACTGAAGAGCATACTGAACACGGGGATTGGGATAAAACATTGATAGTCTAGAAAGTGAATATTGATGGATTTGTATTACATTTTTTTTTATAATCCGACCAAGCTACACTGCCAACGTATTACAACGTGGTTACAGTTACACCTGGAATGGCATTGAGAATTTGACATGCTGAATGATTATCATTTATATGGTATTTTATTTATAGTATTAATGAATATTTTTGTCCCTGTTCATTTGGAGTGTCGGGTGAGGCGGGATTGGGCGACTTAAATAATTCTTTCATTATTTTTAGTAACACGTAATACACTGTGGATCATATCAACTGAAAACATTAACGTGAATGTGTAAGGATGGAAATGGAAAACTTTTTATGAGGTTGGTCTGAGGAACTGATGAAGGTGAGAGGAGTAGCGAAATATTAAACTGAATATATTCGTTGTGTTACCAATTTGACTCATGAATCTTGTCTGAGAAAAAGAAATAAATTAACGTATTAGCGAGGTTTACGTCTCTGTCTATAAAACTACAATATATTCTTAGTAGGCTTATGTGAAGGAAGCAATGGACATGAAGAAACAAAGAAAACACATGTACTTGATAATGGAGCTGGAGATAATTACAACAAACCACTCGGTGACAGGAACAATGAGGGTGATGATAGGGTTAGGGTGGGAAGAGGGTAAAAATACATTGAAAAGGGAAACTGCTAAGAACAAAGAGTGCAATCACGGTTATAGCTGAAGGGGGTAGGTATGGTAACAATGGATTGGTAAATAGGAGGGTGATGAAAGGGAAGAGGGTGGGAAGAGGGTAAAAATACATTGAAAAGGGAAACTGCTAAGAACAAAGAGTGCAATCACGGTTATAGCTGAAGGGGGTAGGTATGGTAACAATGGATTGGTAAATAGGAGGTGTCGGGAATGTATTGAGTGAAACCGGTGTCCGAATGGGTTATAAGTGAGGGGTTGGGGTTGGGGTGAGGGATTCAATTACACTAAATTGTAAAGGGCAAGGCAGAGGCATCATGATCGATTCAAGTATCTCGTAATATTTATACGAGGAATATTAAAATATTAAACATGTTAATGAATTATATTTATATTAATTATATTTATGAATTAAAAATAGCCGAAGCTCACGATGACTTTTTCAATTATTGTTTAAACTTATGGAAAACATAATGAGAATATTTATTAATTTAGATTATTTCTTGTCAAATTGTATTTCTAACTATAAAAAAGAAATTTATATAGTTTTCAATGGATTAAATCTTAACCTCTTCAATTTATGAGATACATATTTGCCTTTAATGATTTTATGTTAGTAAGAAAATCAATTTAACTTTATATTAACTCCATTGTAATTATTTCTTTCCCTGTTTAACTTTTCATTTATTAACTAATTACATAAATCTTAGTTTTTTTTATTTTTTATTTATTAACTTTTTTTGAGTAACTATTTTTTTGAACGCGATAACTAAAACTGTTTTATTGGTTGCGTGTTGGTATAAATTTCAGTTTAACTAGAGAGTATAGTATGATAATATGATCACATGGGTTTTTAAGTATAGATTTATAGATTTTTGCTATTTTATTGCCATCATTTTACTTCTTTTATATTAATAACGATTTTCAATCTCTTTTGTTTGAAGAAAAAAAATAGATTGAATATAACTGTAAAACAAATATTTTGGAGGTTTCAGCTTGAGAAGTCACATTTATTAGTTATAAACTCAAAACCCCTATTTTTAAACTCATTCGAATTATTAAATTCAAACGACCTTTTCTATATATCTCTTATTATTATCCTAATAAACATTCCTGTCATTCTAAAACCTATTTCTTAGTTAAATTTTAACAATAAACTAAACAAAGAGCATTTCAAACAACCCCCACCCAACCTCCACCCCTCTCTTACCACCACTCTATTAAAATATTCCCATTATATTTTGTTTTATTTATGATAACATCCTTCATATTTCCTTTCGCCCTAACCTTATTATTCAAATAAATCCAACTAAACTAATTAAATCTAATCCTTGACATTACAATTACAGCAGACTTTACATTCTCTATTGTTCGTTTAATATTGATAACTCTTATTAATTAATTTTATTCCCTGTTTAACTGTTATGATGATTCTAACATCTACACCGGAATACTTACATCAGCTCCTTCAAGCTTGTACACTGTGAGGAGTAAGACAAGATGGCCGCCCACTCTTCATTAGTTAGTCTCCTGCCTTCGTCATAGATCTCCAGCTTCTGGAGAGAACTCAGGATAGAGAGAGAGAGACCAGACTCAAGGATAAGGTTCAGACCAGACTCATCAACTCTAGGAGAGCAGGACCGTAGATACACACTGGAGATAGGAATCTAGAATGAAAGAATAGAGTTACTGATAATAGAGTAGATAGAGATAAATAGATTGGATTTAGTAAGGTTTAGAATAATTATTATGATATTATAAATAATAAAAATAACGAAATGAAAAGAAAGGAAAGTAAAGCGATAAACTAGGACATTTAGGTTATGTTTATTTGTAAAAAGAAATTTAGTTAATGGAACGGAAATAAAGGATAGATTTTAAGGGGAGACAAATATTAAAAGAAATAATTATATAAGATTAGAGGAAAATAAAGTGGAAATGTAGGATTAAAGTGTTAGTTTCATTGTTTTACAATTTAATAATTAATTAAAGGTTTTATAGCAAGTAAGGTTTAATAAAGTAAGACTGTGAGGCTACATATTTAATTTATTAGTTATAATAGGACACCAATCTCAATGACGGGTTGAGAATTTTATAAAAATGGGTAATCAAGAATTGAGATTATTCTATCTTTTGAAAAAAAAAATATTGATCAAATTTATTTGTGTTTTAATTTAGAACTTTCAGAAGAAAAATGTAATTTAAATGAAAATATTAGTCACTAATGTAATAGGAATCATGAAAAGGAAACTTCCACTTTAACTAATACCAGGTTTTTACAAAGTTTAAGATTTGAAAGAATTATATTTAAATCAATAGGTTGTTTCTTATAATTAAAATGCAATTTAGAGAAGCAGATGTAGATCAAATTCAAGTTTCAAGAGAGAAGGTTGATGAGGCTTAAACTCAAATTTTAATATACAATTTATTTAATTATTGATCCAAATCCTACAATATTGCTTGAATTATAATTATTTCCAATCAATACGATTTGTTTAAAAGATGATGTCTACCTGTGTTTAGTTATCAAATAAATTTCTAAGTTACGGTTTGAGTGTGACATAACTTCTAGTGGATTTTTTTTAAATGTAACATTTTTCTTTCTTTGCGCTTGTATATATTCCTAAATTGAGTAACTCTTATGATCTTAACTTTCTAAACGTTATCATTTCCTTTCTTACAATTACATAGTTCCATCCGATTTTTATATTTTTTTACAAATAATATTGTTATCTTGAAACACTTCATATCTTTGAGGGTTTAATTATACTAATTAATTATTACTTTTAGGTTTATTCGGGTTGGATCTTATTGTAAAATATTCTGTTACAATGGAGTTCAGAGGATGTAAACAGTTAGCGGACAAATATCGATTTACAAACACGAGAGATAAATCAGTTAATTACAAGTTTGCTACGGCTCTGGCGAACGTTGCAGCAGTGTAAAAGAAGTGGCGCACTTTCAATTAACAAAAAAATAAATATCATGTGGCCATAGGTCTGTTGGCTTGGAAATGACTTACGGTTTTTATAATTAAGTGGGCAAAATTAAGACAAACCCAGTTGTGAGTAGAACACCACGATCTAGTTGCTGCTGAAAAGTCATGGACGAAAGATTTCGTTTTAATAACTATTTATTGCATTTTATTATTATTAAACTTAAATTGGAAACTGTTTTATAGAGGCTCAAAGTTCTAGGCCCTATACAGTATTTAACAAAACTATATTTCACATAAAGTGTCAGGTATATTGGCAGGAGTTAGGTCATTGAACTAATAATCAATTATTAAATAATATTATTTCAGTCAGCCTGCTCGGTAAAAAACTGCAGGATTCTCACGCAATTGGCCAAAATTTCCGACCTGGTAGATTTAGTAAGTTATAATTGATTACAATAATAATTTTGGAATGTTATAGATTGAGTTGTATTAATGCCTATAAGGCTATGTTATGTACGATTAAAATCGATTTGTACAATTTCTGTGATTTAAGATTTCTTAAGGGATAACAAAGTTTCTACAGTTTATCTATGGATACTTTTCCTTAGCTAGAATGAAGTAATTGTTTTCGAAGTAAATGATAGGCATCAGCTCACCTAGAATGTTAATCGCTGGTTTATTATTCGCTTTATTTAAGATTCCTAAAGAAAACTCAGTGTCTCGATTGTATTTTATTCAATTCCTTTATAGTTTAGATATGCTTTAACATGGACTCATCTGATAATCAGTCAACAACTAGGCTAAGATTTTTAATATTTATGACTTAGATTGCTAAGCATGTCCTCTCGCTAAAAATATGAATTCTAGCTTTCTCGGGTGATGTTTGAGATTTCTAACATAGCCTAACTTTTCTACTAGTCTAGCCTATAGCCTACCTAAGTTTGGCCTGACCTTTGCACACATCCTAGCCTATGCCTCTATACCATACCGTCAAATTATCTCTCTGATCAATAATTACTGTTTTAACTATTAACAGTGGTTCCTCTCCATTAAATAATCCATCTTAATAACCACTCAACAAGTCAATGGTAACACAAAACTCCCACGAATATACAACGTACTCTGCAACTCCACTAATATAAAACTAAACCATTCATTGTCAGTGATAGATACTAGATGTGAACAGGAATTCAATAGCATGAGTCACCGATATTCATTTACAGGTGTTTCGTTGCTTTTCGCGGGTGATGTTTGAGATTTATAACAGACATGCTGGCGCCAATAGAAGTAAATGTACGGTAACGTTATACATGCCCGGTGAAAACAGACAGTTTAAAAACTGACGTCAATTGGATATGTAGTAAGCAAGGGGTCGAGGAAGTAAATAATACAACACAACCTCTATCAAGTAGATACAGGTATCATTGGCATTTCCCCTTAGCGGTATGGTGTTAGACCGCCCCCCCCCCATACCAACGGTTACAATGTGGGCCAAAAGCATTTTATTTACACATTCCCCCACCTAAATATCTGCTAGTGGATGCATAAACAAACAAAAAACACAAAAGTTTGAATACCGTCTGTTTCAAATGATTTGAAGGAGTACATGTTTAATGAATATTAAAACCTACATGGAATAACAATAAAAAAGAACACCCTTGTTCAGTCATACACATCTTGCAGACAAAACGTGTCTGTGTCAAATTACATATTTGTTTACAAATAAACACTTGATCCTCATCATGAAATTATTAAAATAAATGTAACTACACAACGCTGTTCATCCCCTCCTCTCCCCAACCATCTTTGTAATGAATTCTATTCCATGTCAATGTTGGATTATTCAGCTGAATCTTTGCACCAGCAAAGAGAGTGTCAGGCAATCAAACGATGTTTTGTCTTTTTACGAACCTCGTAATTGCTCAAATCAAAATACTATGTCGACATTTCACCAATAATGTTAATAGTCAATTCATTTAGCCCACCCCCCCCCCTTTTTTTCGCCCTTTTTACTTAGTACTATCCTCATCAAGAAAACTTTATATTCGAGATAAAATAGTTGAAATTTATATGAGAAAGAAATTTTGATTTCGAGAAATGCAATGGCAATTTCGAGAGAAATGTACAAATTTTAGATAAAACGCTAATATTTTTAGATGATAAGTCGACATTTTGATCTAAACACTTTCTTGTAAATAGGCGAAAGTTTAAAACAAAAAGAATTCGACATTTTATATGAAGGGAGTTAAAAAAGAGGTCGAAATAAATCGATGACATTTTTAGATAAAGTAGTTTAATGTTGAGAATCTCGGGTACATTACAGATGGCAATTTTAAGACAAACTTGATTTTCAAGAAAAGGAAAGGATATGAAAATTATCCAGTGTTCCATGTGGGTCACAGTAATTATGAAAAAATGTGTATTGTGTGCTAAATTTGGATGCCTATTCCAACCCCTCCCAACCCATTCATTTTTGTATCTCTTCCTTCGCCAATCAAGTGATTTGTCACATGTCTACATAGATATGGGGAAGGGCGTATAACATATAGGAAGAGGTCCATCTTGTGGCTAATTTGTGTTTATTTCTGATTAAGTGCATGTGCATTTATTGAGGGGATGTATCGGTAAGTTTGCCTCTCCAATCCTGTAAACAGATCGACTCTCCTGTATGGTTTAGTACCCAGTAACGTGGGTTCACATTCCAACATTCTCACGATCGATTTAGGAAGGGGAATGAACCTGTATGGTCAGACTATAGTGGCGAAAGTTTTGAAAACTGTACTGACCGATGTTAAAATCACTATTGAATAATTGCATGAAAAATCAGAAATACAGTCTTGTTCGTCCAGTTATTCGGTAAATAGCCGTTGGTTGTTGCCAAACCCCAGTTATTATATATATACAATAGTGCCTGGCTAAGAAGTACACATTATAGCATGTTACCTTCGTGTAGCCATGTACCACATTTTAATAGCAGATGTATAGGTTTTCTACTACTTGAAATCGGTTCGCAGGACTATAGGACATTAAGACCCCTTCTCAACCCCATTTTTAATATAGGATTTCAAGGGGGGGGGGGGTAGCAGATCCCTACTGACTTTGTAGGGCCTACACTATTATGGAAAGGCCAGAGTGAAAATAAGAATTTAAAAACGGAGGAGGTGTGGTCGTTGGCTTGTTGAAGGAAAATCTCAGTAGCCCCGTCCCCTGAATTCTTTTCGAAAATTGATGTTAACTGGTGCACTCCGAGGCATAATTAGACTACCAATTAGGTCTAAATTGGCTCCATACACCATGCAGTTTTGCCTATGAACAATGTTTTTGTAAAGGCGTAAGGGGCGGGGAGGGGTGTTCACCAGTAGCAGTGGCCTTCTTCTCAGCTGAATGTAACATTGCCCCCCCCCTCCCTTTCTATACAACTTTACAAGTGTGTTATTTGGACATTTTCTGATTAATGTTGAACTACCAAAATACTTTCATCTCGTCATTTCCAAAGTTTTTAGAAATGATAAAATATTGACTTCTTTCCAAGCTTGCAGTAAAGCTATATCCTGAAAAATGCTTAAGGTGTCTAATTATCTTGCTGTCTTGGTGACACTTGTAGTGACGCAATACTATCACGATAGTACGCGTTTTTCCTTGGAACTTACGCTAGCCTCTTATCTTTGCTTTACTGGAACTTAGTTACGACTATCATATTTGTTTTTATTATTTGCATATTGCGTTTTCATCATATATTTTGTGTTGGACCCCTTTTTATATATAAAATATCGTTATTATATAATAAAAATATGTTGTGAATAGTCAAGAGGCCGTCTAAATTGTGATTTGGTGAGTTGCAGTGTAATAACTTAATTATACTATTTTTTATCTATTCCATAAAACCTATACGACCCATATCACGTAAACACTTTCAAGCTGCTGTACAGGATTCTATGAACGCATCATTACCAGAAAATTTTCGAGATGCAAATGATAAATTGACATTTTGCAGCATATCGTTGAAGTCCTCGTTTATAGATCTAACGAATTTGCCATTTTGTTGTAAAATTGCTATTATTTGAATTGGAAGCCTGATCATTTATCTCAAAAAGAGGGGAATTTCCCTCGTGGCCAATGGAAACGACTTGAACAAGTCTCATTTTCAAAATCTAGACAACCAACGACACAGTGTGTAAAGCAGCGTTTCAAGAACGGTTGTTACTGTATGGTTGTATTTACCTGTTTGTTTGGTGTGATTCCCCGAAGCAACAGTACTGGCTTACTAAATATGAAGATATTGCAGTACATTCCAGATGGTGAACATACTGACAGAAACAGACCTAGAATATTGCAATTGTCAAAGAAGAAATCCCACGTAATGTCTTGCGCTCCTTTCAAGTTTCGTATTGTTAGGCTATGTACTACAACTTTTGTAGAATGACAGGGACATCATAACGTTGAAGTTATGGCTTAGGCCTACAGTAGGTCTTCTCGAGTCATATAAAGAAAAGTGCAGCCTAACTTAGGCCTAGAAGTCCAATGGTTTTAGTTACAATATTCAATACTGCCGCAATGACAGCATAAAGCGTGACCTACAGTAGGCTCAGCACAATGTAGGAATTGCTGAAATATGGTGCTAGCCTGTTAGTGTTAGTGTTACAGTACAGTAGTTGCTTACAAGTTGAAGCCTGGGAGGTTTTCCTCCCTCAGAATACTTGGATCATATTAGTTTATTGAAGTAGTGTTCTACACTTGCGAGATCACCCAACTGTCCGAAAGGTTTTAGTCATAAAAGCCTACTCTTCAAGTACAGTACTCTTCAGTTGTTTCCTCTCCTGGGATATTGTGGATTTAAGTGCTAACCTGCCAGTGAGTAAAGGTCAAATGAAATGCAAGGTTTTCCAGAGATTGAGATTCACTATTCCATATCATATACAAGCATTATTGTACAAGTAGTTTGTGTCACCAAAATACTCAGTAGGGGCTATAGCACCCCTCTCAAAATACTGCAGTGCTTTACAACACCCTTAGGCCTTACTGGTCCAAGACAACCCATTATTGGAACATATCCATAATTTCCAGGGTTTGTGCTGATAATGCTCATTTCCTATTGACGTATCTTCAGCTTCAATATCACTTTTACCTACTTTTACCCACTGTACTTTTACATAATTTACTTACTAAAAGTGGGTCTTTTACAGCTACTGTAACATGTGAAGTTGATTGCCCACAGAGACTGCTGTAGTGTCACGTTGCTATCTGAATGCAAAAGTTCCTAAGAACTTTCATAATACTGTAGCTTCAGAAACAAAACACTGTAATACTGTATAATCACTAAATTAAAAAGATCAAAGATTAGATCAAAGTGGAACTGCTACCATTGGTTTTTCTTTGTTGTGAGTATCCTTTTGTTTCTGAAGTCGTCTGAAAATTCTGAAAAACTAATTTGAGTTCATGTTTCACTTTGATTTAGAAGTCACTGAGGCTCAAACGGCTCCATGATGTAATTATTCAACCGTAGGAAGAAACCCTCTAGTGAATATGAAGATGCAGACTGAACTGGATACAGGAGAGTAGGACCTATGAACCTATCAAGCTTCTTTTGGTATCCTACACTTTTTGATGCACAGAGTTCCATAGGTTAGAATGAAGTAAATCTGGCTTGTTGTAACTTGATTCACCAAACTGCTGGCTAGCAAGCATAGTTAAGGAAGTTACATTCCCCTGCCACTCTTTATCTATATCATGCTACAGTATAATGACATTTCTTCCTTGCATATTTGAGAGCTAAATACTGTTTAAAATTAACACATTTAGAGGGCATTCAAAGATATACAAGCACTGGCATCCATTAGGGTGGTGAGCACTTGCCTAACCCCCCCCCCCCCCCCCCCCTACATGGGCTACTGTACACTAGGGCTTCAATTTATACTTCATAGAATTTATAATTTTCTCTCTAACATACATGAACATGCATTAAACTTAGTAGAAGAGGACAAGAAGTCTCAGAGATGTTACAGAGCTCTTCTGAAGCACCCGGCTAGGGCTCAGATATATTTTCCACAGAGTAAAATCAGATTAAGTATTTCTGTTCCTGACATGTCCTCATGTGCTTTAAATTGCTAGCAGTTTCCAAAAACTATGTGAAAATACTGAATATTTGGAGTGCTTCGCAGTACCCTTGTAAGTCCAGCCACTATAAACAGAGAACACAATTGGAAATACTTCCTACTAATCTGAGTATATACAGCTTCCAATACAGAATTGACACTTGCTGAGCCAGTCACTGTAGTTGGTTTTAAAAAGTCTAATTGGTCTCAAAATTGAACTAACTTCACCCACTTGAGTACGGTGGCTTAATAGGGACATAAGGGGAAAAATAAGTGTCCCCAAACTTCACAACGTTGACTTTTTTATCTCATAACTATTTCAACTCAAAATTGTGAGGTTACAAGTGTCTTCAGTTGCCAAATTTGTGGAAAGCACTGACCATATTGGATAGCTATTGACCAGCTGAACAGGGTTAACTCTATAAACCTTTGGTGATCTAAAATCTAGAAAGAGACCCCCAGAGAGTGGTGTAACTAGGTCAATGTAGGCAATGCAGTCTCCAGGGGCCTGGTGCCATTAAATGAAGAAAAATGATATAAAAACACCCATCCACCAAAGCTGACACACTAAATTAGATACAATTACAGTATCTCCTGATGAGTGGAAATTAAAAAGACATTCTGTCCTCAATAGGAAAGAAGGTGCGAAATTTCACAAATTTCTCACTAAAGCCCACACCATGCATGGTTGGCTTTGTGTGAGGTTGGACTCTCCTTTGGGAACTCATTTACATCACTGCACTACACCTTTATATGCCACTTCCACTAAACAACGGACAATCCGGTTCAAGTATGATGGGTTACTGGTTAGTTGTTTTAACACTTACATGGTTATTGGAATCTGAAGTGTACTTTCCTGGACTCTGGATTTTTTTTTCTGTGAATGTCCATGTATACAGGGTAGTGAGCCAGAGACATACACATATCTATTTCTGTCGACATTATCAATATCTACTATCAGTAGACCTTAAATCTCATTAACATCATTTTCTTTTTCTTCCTTAGGTTAACTAGAATTATCCTGAAGCGAGCTATTAGGGGATCACCTACTCCACCTGTAGTACCTGTTTTTGATGGAAGTGTTCATACTGTGCTGACAAGGACAATGAATGGTTAACCATCTGATATTTCCTCCATGTGATGGTAATCATATTAATGGTTAGTGTAGAACAGTGCTAGTAATGTTTCAACAACCTCTGGTAGATTTTATGGATAGCATTGCAGATCAAGAAATACTCTTTTATCTCCATTCACTCTCACTAAAAGAATTTTATACAAAGTTTTAACTCATCCACTCAAATACAACTGACAGAATTATTCCCAAGTAAGCACATAAAAATGATCGGATTCTTGCTGGATTAATCCACTTTTTGGTACAGTATGTTAGTAATGAGCTTGCCATGACACAGTAGCTGCCTAAACACCCTCTGGTACATTTTACCATTTGCCAAAGTGAAATAAAATTGCCTCCTAAGACTCAAATGAATGAAGTCTTCTAGAACTCCTGACACTCCCAGAATGGTAAGACTGGAAAACAACTTGTTTGTTTGTATGAAAGTAGCTTGGGTTACTTACAAACATGTCTTCTGTTTAGGTATTTATTTCCTTCAGATTAAAACCAAAAACTAGAGATACCATTTTAGATATTCTATAATGATGGAAACATTAAAGAAGTCAACTCAGACGTTATTGCTGAGCTATGTGTTAGACGTACTTGTAATGAACACTCCATCAAAAAAGAAAAAAACACCTTGATTAATTCAGGTAAGTCACACATAGGTCACACAACTATGGATATAATCTTGAAATGTAATGTAATTTGTTTGTTATGATGGTTATTTACTGTAGCACAGTAGAGATGACTGTTTTAAGGATTTGCTTAAATGTTGGAAATATGATTCGAAACGCAATTGGACAGTAAAACACAAATCAACTCCACCTTTGATATTCATATCAAAGATATCTATCATACAGGCTAAAAATAATGGTTGGGTTTGCTTCTCCCTTAATTCTTTGATATTTTTCTCCACACTCCTGATAAACTGTCGCACACCAGTTCTAAGATCCACAATCACATCCTGTGAGGCTAAACAAGCATTATTCAAGTAGGGTGTACACAAAACCAGTGACATTGAGAGCTAGCTACAGTTCCATGCCAATTGTGTCACCAGATCCAATTGTTTAAGTCTTTGTTTATCCAAAGTTAAAGTATATCATTCTTTATCACATATTTCACTGGGCACTTAGCTGATAACTGTAGCCACTACCCAACCACACCCTCTCACACCAGGAGTGCACAGAGCAAAATGTTATGATATAACAGTACTATATATCAAATTCTGCAGATAGAAAAATATGTACTTTAACTCAATCTTTTAAATTACAGTGTCATCATTTCAGAAATCCTACAAATTCATCAAGCTATAGTCAGTACAGTGAACCACCGGTTCCTTAATTATGTGACCAGAATCCTTCATCATGTTTTCTTCAGGCTCCATTTTTTTTCAGGTGGCTTTGTTATAACTCTTGTTTCTCAATTGAATATAAAACAGACTGTGGATTGCTACTGTAGTGGTATTGCTTAAAATTTTTATTGCAGATTCAATGCTTGTCTCAATTTCAAATTAATGTTTCTTTATATTCCAATTAGTTTGGTATTAGGTGAGCTGTATATACACTGTGGGAAGCATTATAAGACCTTGAACTCACCTTGTACAGTCTATAGATTTGTATTCTAGTTACATTAGTTTCATTACATTGTTATTATAATTATAACTGAGTAATTTATTTTGAAACTACAGTAGCATACCATATGTATATAATAGCTGTGCTCTGTGTTTGACAATGTTACATGGTAGAATGCTTCTACTTGCAGACCGGGTGATTATAATTTACATTAATATTAACTTTATAACTGATGACCAAATGCATTTTGTTTTTTTCTCATCATCAGGTAAACTGCAATTATTCAGTCCTGAGATCAGCCTTCTTAGGGATTTACCATATCCGGATTACAGCTTTTGGAAGAAATGTGTACAGTTTACAGTACATCAGCAGGGTAATGATTGTATGGTCCACCACCTGATTCTTAACCACACCCACCCATCCCCCTCTTTAATGAGAATACAAGTGTTTAATTGGATATTTTTACTCCATGATGTATCAGATGATCCCAACGGAAAGTCTATCATCCAGCACCCCCCCCCCTCCCCAACCCCAATCAATGCCAATCACTGCAAAACAAGACATAACACGTGAACAGTCTAGTTGGAATACTGCTAAAGGTTGTGCCTTAAACTCAGGGATTACATCTCTAATCTTTCAAATCTGACCAATTTTAATGGTCATTAGACATCCATTGTTTCATTACGAAACAGTTCATTCCCATTTGAGCATCTAATGCCACCCATCATCATCATATGAAATATTTGTCATGGATAATGATAGCAATTGAGTATTGCACTATGACAAGCAACAGTTTATGATTCTATCACAAAAGATCGTACAACACAATATGAAAAGTTCTTGTAGGATTCAGCATGTTATGTCATTTGAAATCCGTAGTGCATTTGTATTCTTTTTATGTTCTTAAAGTTATTGTGTAATGTAGGTAGTAATTCTGTTATAAGGGAAGGGGGGTTGCATCAGGTTGCTGTCTATTGGCAAAGTTGGAAATGAAGTTACTGGGAAAGTTTTGAAAGCAAAAATAACTACATTTATATAATAGAGCAGCCTCTGCTTCACACTGGTATACCCAAGATTTGACAAAAGCAATCCAGACCAGTAACTATGCCTAACTTGGCTATTTGGTGTTCATAGAAAGATGAACAACTTCATTGGCCTGCTGCACCAAATAACGCTAAAAGTACCAAATTAGAAAGTGTGCTGATCAATTTCGTCTAATCCAAAGGATTGCAAACATGTTACCAATGTTAGCCTATTATTTTGTTTTGGATAAATTTTCAATAAAATGACTGAACTTGCAGTTGTTTCAGGGACACAGAATCATCATAGCATTAGCTTGTGTGTCTCTGAGCAATGGAATAACTGTTGAGTAAATATTAAAAAGACACACTCAATAACAAAGGTTTTATTGTTTGCATTAAAGCTTATCTAGTTCTGATATACTCAATATACAATAAGTGACAACTGATTCTTATTGTCTTTGTCTTTATCTCCTCGTTAGGTAAATGTGGATTAATCAGTCTTGAGATGATCTTTGGGGGTCACCTTATGCGGATCTTGCACAGAATGGTCTACAATATGCTGATAGTAATGGTAAGTGTATAACTAGTGTATAGCTGGACTGGTAAGCTGGGTTGTAGGTATAATTAGATTTGAGTCTGGGTAGAAAGTGACTTTGTTACTGCCTAATCCTGGAGGATCAGTAATTGTTTTGAAACTTGCTTGATCAAAAAACTCCCTAAGGGCCTAAGGGAAGATAAGGTAGTACTCAGTCTTTACAGTGTCGCCACACTCCTCTGTAATACCAGCCTTACTTCCACAAAAATGTAGTAATGTACCTACTTGAGATAATATCCTTTTGATATAAACACAAGATTTGCTGGGGCTAAGAAATATATAAATAATTTAATATTAACCATGTATACTGCATCAGGAAGTGAGTCAGTGTTATTTACTATGAAGCCTACAGTATAAGCTTCCACTTGCTTAATGTTACATATGTAACAATTAAGTCTTTGTTAATAAAATGTAGAATCACTAACTGGAACCATATCTCCCTTTCCATTCTAACATTTCCTACCTACCCCTCTCAGTGCATCTAAAACTCAAGAAAATTGATATCAAATTTAAATCTGGAGATAATCTAGTCTTTATGCCATTTTCCAATGAGGTATATAATTTCCATTCTTAGCCATTGTTTAATAGTGTTGATAGATTCTCTTAATGTGTTTTGTCTAAAGATGTACATTATTTGCACTTCAGCTATAGTACTGGCCATTCAAGAGATATTTCCATCAAACTCAAGCACATGTGCTTTCTACATCTATTTTCTGTTGCAGATAGCTCAAAAATTTGGTAGAAAAGTTCCAGCAATTGTTACAAGTTGTTTTATTGGCAAGGGGAAGGGGGAAGGGGGGCTTCAAACTCTTCGGATGTAACATCAGTTACCACTACAACTGTTGTAAATAACTAATTGTATTGATTAGCTCAGATGCTAAACATATTCTTAAAAAAGCAGCTAAGGTGCTTTGAATAATGATATTAGTCCTGTGCTGTTAGCTCTGTCAGTCCAATAAACCCCAAAATAGAAACAGAAATAGAACAATATATATATAAATATATGCTGCCGGGCCATTCCACACCAAGTGGTCCCAACATGGAAAAATTAGAAAGGGTTATAAGTTGTCTCTCTTTGTGTTTAATGTAAAGTAAGTAGGTTAGATTTTCATAAACGGTTAAAGTTTTCTTCTTCTGATTTCTCAATCTTGGATTATAGCAATGAGTATCGATCTCAAACTAAAGGCACATTCACAGTGAATTATCAAACAATAAATGAAAGTAGAAGAAATCCTTAAATGAAAGGAAAGTCCAAGCTTTCTATTAATGTGGCAGGTAAATGCAGTCTGCTTATTTATCTGATAACACAATTTAACAAATTTCCTTTATTACTGGTAACACAGATTATGTTAAAAATGCCACACTCTGGCTGTGACTTACGTGACAAAAATAGAAGGGAATGTTTTCCTCCAATAATATATAGTGTGCTAGAGCAAAGTGAGCTACAATTGTAAAGGTAGCTATAACGGTTGATCTGTAACACCACCACTTTTGATCTATGTAACAAGCTTTAACAAATTTAGGGACTCCGGAAGTGTGTGACTTACGTGACGTCACGTAAGTCACAAAGGGAAGTGTAACTTACGTGACAAGTTTATTCTCAACACTTTCACACAGTTTTGATGTCTTCTATACTATAACAGGTTTATCATAACACCTTCCTATTTATCAAAGATACCTACTCAGTTCTGAAATGCAGGAACAACATTTATAATGTGAAGTAAAATTGAAAGGTTACATAAGTGAATTGCAAAGAATGGCTCAAACAGCTCAATCTTAGAACAATATTACTTGTTACCTTAGTTTTAGTCTCATGACGTGTTTGCCAAATTTAATCTTCAACTTTTCCAGCTAACTGCACTGAAAGCTCAGTGAAAATGTTACCCTTCTATGCTGTTTCCATATCAATATTCATTATTTTTATTTGTTTATATGTCGATAAACAACAGATTTCTTAACAAGTCCATAGATTCTACAAAATTCAATCAAAATGTGCAAACCCGGCCGACAAGTCATGCGCCAATCAAATCTCTCTGTTTTGTTAACAACTGTTATGCCTAGGTCTACTTTCACTTTCGTGGTTCTCCTGTGGTAGATTCATTCTTTTGAATAGTATCTTTCTGTCGGTCTTACTGATGTAGCTTGCAAAATTGTATCATTTCATTCCATTGCAATGAATAAACAGGTATTTTCAAAAATTTCCTCCGTTAATTGGGTAAAAATAGTGGACGATAAGAGTATAAGTAAAGTAGGTTACATTTGTGTAATGAACGTGCTGATATGGGCGGTTGCAGTGATTTTACAGTAAATCGTTCGCGCCATACGGGCAACAGAAAATAAATTTCTTTTGTTTGATTGCGAAAGTTTTTCTCCATTAAACCCCCCTGGTCAGAGTGCATTTAGAAGTTAAGAAACATTGAATCTGCTTCGGAACTTTGTTTTATGAATTTCATCAGCAAACACATATTGAGACTTTAAGTTCTTAAAATGTGAATTGCAGTCTACCCCTGAACTGCACAAGGTGCTTCAGGGGGTGAAATTTTTTTAATAATGTTTTCGGGCTAGTTGGAGATTTTATCTACCGAAAGAGGCCATTTCCATGTTGTGGTGGTCGCAGGCACCATATTTGTAACCTCTCCGCGGTACAGTACATCATCTTATTTTACAACAACCCAGTCATCTACCTTAATATGAGAGGTCAGAGCTGGAACTACAACATAACTAACTGACATAAGTGGATCTCCTTCAGTATTTATGTGGTTTTCCACATACACATCTTGCCACCTTCTGCCTTTACCACATGGATTTATATCCATGGATTAAATTTTTTTAATCCAAATTCCCAAAGGTGACTAAAATGTTACCAAAAAGCTTAAAATTATAACCAAAAATGTTGAAATGCAAATACATTAGAAGTACTGTAGTCTGTATTAACTAGTCTAGAGAAACTTGTTTACTCCTAATTAAGAAACTACAGTATTTAGCTATTGTGGCACTTAAACTGAGATATTTCGCAAAACTAGTCTGTAGGACTTTCTATGTACAAGTGAACACTTAGATTCTATTTTTATGTGGAATAGACCCCTCCCTTACCCCCAATCTCAATATAATGAACTTGTAAAGATATCCTTAGCCTGTGTTACCTTGTATCTTTGGAAACTGTGAGAGGAAACTGAGCAGTTTCACACGTGTGACTTACGTGACAATTTTTTGTGACTTACGTGACGTTGCTAATTTGCATACGAATACCGGTATTAAACGAATATCAATTAAAGTTTACCTTGAAGTTATTCCTCAATGTGTCCTTTTCAGATGTAATAGGCAACTTAACAGATTTTTCTCAATACTTCACAGGATTTATTGATTTCTTTCAAAAAGTTGAAATTCTTCATTTCTCTGCGTGACTTACGTGACACAAGTTGAGGGCGCTATAATTTGCAATGGGAAAGCATTAACGTTTTGCAGTGGTGACAGAATTTATTGTAGGTATTCAAAGTTCAGGAATGATAGGCATATGACTTTACTCTAGACTTGCACTGAACTGGAGATTGAAAACAAGTGTACAGTAAAAATGTCTCTCTGATTTGTGACTTACTTGACGTGGAATGGCCCTGTACAGTATACACACTGTACACGTATGTACTGGTTAAACATTCCTTTTAAATAATTAAATGTCTTTTAATTTAGTGAATTAGCAATTTAAGCATACACTACATTGCAAATATTTAAAAAAGACATTGAAATATGCGCAGTATTAACTGTGCAGTGTGCACTATATATGTGTGTACATGTTCAGTACAGTGTTATTTTACACCAAGCACCATTAAATACACACTGTCCAAAATCATGTACAGTAAACACTGTACATGTATGTACTGGTTAAACAGTCCTTTTTTTTAATTTATTGAATTAGCAAAAGCATTCACTACATAGCAAATATTTAAAATGACATTGAAATATGCACAGTATTGAATGGAATGACCAGTACATATACATGTACAGTGTGTACTGTACATGATTGTGGACAGTGTGTATTTATTTAGTGCTTGGTGTAAAATAACACTGTACTGAACATGTACGTTAGCTCTACAGAAACATGCTTGCGAGGGCAAACAGTGGTAACATTGTGTCTTTATTCAAGGAGGCCACGTTAAACAACATTAGAAACTATTGAAATGTTATTAATTAAAGGTGTTCTGTCTAAAACTCTGACTCCCTCCAACACCCCCCCCCCAACACCCTCCCCATAGTGCACTATGCAGATTTGTATACAGTGTGTGACTTACTTTTACTGCATAGAGACTGCATAAACATGCATTCAAGGTATACTTAATTATTTGGTATGGTTATCTTCTGCTTCAAATTGTCTGTATGCATGTAACCCACCCACTTCCACCCACATCCTCTACCCAACATATCAGAATAGAAAATGAATGTGAACCAGTGCATACAGTGTGCACTATATATGTGTATATATATGCAAATGAGAAAAGCTTCATCCAATGAAATTGCAGCAGCACTGTGGACTTGGACTGTTGTTATGTCGTGTGTGTATGGCATGACAACAGTGTTATACGCAAATGAGGAAAGCTTCATCCAATGAAATTGCAGCATCCATGAAAATGCAGAATGTCACACACGTGACCCAACAATGTCACACATGTGACCAAAAAAATCATGGCAGTAAAACTGATTTAAAGTAATTCCTATGGAATATCAAATCAGTGCTGTTCTGTGGTCATTACTAGAGTCAACATTTGCACTGCAAAATTGCATACTATGGAATGAAAATTCAGAATGTCATACACGTGACCCAACAATGTCACATACGTGACCATATTTTTTTTTTAGCTTATGTAGTATTATGCTAATTTTTAGAAGTGAAATATTTAGGTGAAATGTCTTGTTAGAATGGAAACACATTAAGGTAGTAACATGAGAAATTAGGTTTATCCAGCCCTGTTAGAAACTGAGGAATTTGCCAATGTTTTTTTGTTCAAAAAAGCCAGTTTCATTTCACATCACACACGTAAAAGACCTTTATATAACCTCTCCCAGCACATGAATGTTCTGATTTTGGCTAAGCTATATGGTTTTGTAAAAGAGTCCCCCTAGTGCATACTTAAGTACAGTACTACAATCAACCCAACTTTATTTACCTAAAAGTAGTTACTTAGTGGTAAAGTGCAGATCTCCCCATTTTTCGTCACACACGTGACCGAGAATGGCCCTTTTACTAATTTTACTTTGTAATTTATTTTGAAACTACATGAGCATACCGTATGTTTATATTAGCTGTGTTATTTCTATGTGTTTGACAATGTTACATGACCGAATTCTGCTACTAGCAGACTTAGTTATGACAATTTAAATGAATAATAACATTATAACCGATGACCAAATGCATTTTGTTTTTCTCATCATCAGGTAAACTTGAATTATTCAGTCCTGAGATCAGCCTTTTTAGGGATTTACCAGTTTCATATCCGGAGTACAGCTCTTGGAAGAAATGTGTACAGTTTACATGAGCAGGGTAATGATTGCATAGTCGACCACCTGATTCTTACCCACCCACCCAATCCTCTCCCTCTGCCATGCGAATGCAAGTGTTTAGGTGGATATTCTTACTCCATAAAGTGTCAGATGATCCCTTAAGGGACATTACCCCATCAGAAAGTCCTTCATCCAGCACTCCCTACCCCCCAAACCCCCTTCAATTTAAATCACTGCCAAACAAGACATAACATATTAACAATATAAGTTTAGATACCTCTAAAGGTTGTGTCTTAGACTGACGGATTCTGTGAGACCTCTTTTGTTCAGTGTTTCTCTAATTGTAGCATCATCTCTACAAATTGTACCATAACTGTACGTTTCAAGAGTAGTAAATTCTGATGTGATTTCTATATTATAGCCATGGTCATCTCCAATCTTTGAAATCTGACCAATGTTAATGGTCATTAGACATCCATTGTTTCATTATGAAACAGTTCATTCCCATTTCAGCATCTAATGCTAATGAAGGCTTTCTGTTGTCACTGTCCCCAGGTTTGAGTGGATATTATGTAATTTATGACAAGGTCCACCCATCGCATCATATTAAATAGTTGTGATGGATAATTATTAGAGGTATTGATTATTGACAAGCAACAGTTTATGATTCTATCGCAGAAGATCATACAACACAATATGACAAGTTCTTGTAGGATTCAGCATGTTATGTCATCTGACATCCTTAATGCATTTTGTATTTTTTTATGTTCTTAAAGCTATTGTGCAATTCAGAAATTCTGTTATACAGTAAGTGTGTAAGGGGGGGGGGGGTGTCAGATTGCTGTCTATTGGCAAAGGTTAAAATGAAGTTACTGGGACGGTTTTGGAAGCAAAGACAACAACAGTTATGTATTAAAACAGCCTCAGCTTGACACTGGTATACTGATTGTTTGACAAAAGCAATCCAGACCAGTAATCAGGCCTAACTTTGCTTGACTTCAAAGTAACAAAATTAGAGATTTGGTGTTAAACAGAAAACCAATCATGTTAAAAGTACCAAACTATGAAGTGTGCTGATCAATTAGCCTAATCCAAAGGATTACAAACATGTTACCAAATTTATCCTCTCGTTTTGTGTATGGGTACATTTTCAAAAGCTGTTTAACTTGAAAATACTAAAAGTGCCTTGCAATGAAATAAAATGAATTTGCAGTCTATTGAGTATTTTCAGTGACACAATGTCATTTTAGCATTAGCTTGTATATCTGTGAACAAAGAAAAACTGTGGAGTAAATATTGTAAAGACATACTCAATAACAATGGATTTTAGTGTTTACATTAAAACACATCTAGTTCTGATATTCTCAATATAGAATTAGTGACAACTGATTCTTATTGCTTTTGTCCTTACCTCCTCATTAGGTAAATGTGGATTAATCAGTCTTTAGACGATCTTTGGGTGTTACATGATCCGGATCTTGCACAGAACGGTTTACAATATACTGATGGTAATGGTAAGTGTATAATTAGTGTATAGCAGAACTGGTAAGCTGTGTTATAGTTATAATTAGATTTGAGTCTGGGTTGAACGTGACTTTGTTACTGCCTTATCCTGGGGGAGAAGTATTTCTTCTGAATCTTGCTTGATCAGCACGTTCCCTAAGGGGCCAGAGGGGAAGATAAAGGCCTCAATATAACATACATACACCATATATTAAGCACTGAATGTCATACATTGTATTGCTTACCAATGTGTAAAAGTACATAAAGATGTGTATATATTAATATGCTTTGTCCACTTCATAAATAGTCAGCAAATAGGCAGTAAAATGTATGACAGGCTTTTAAACAATCAATATACAGGTAGTTCATAAGTTCATGTCCCCTTTACTATTAAATAGATTCACTTCAAACGATACAAGACCCATACCCACACTTAGTTAGAACACTTCTCAAGTCTGGTTTATATGATGAGGATGACTATCCTTATTGTTATCTCAGCTAAGGAATGAATTGTCACAAGTAGTTAAACTTGACCAAACCTATAGTCTGGCTTCTATTGGCCCAGTAGTTAAGTTAGATATACCTTCTAACTTGAGTTATCATGAACTTTGATATCCCAAGACTAGAGTATGCTATTTGAATCGGGTTAGTTTTCTTGAAAGTAGCCAGTAGGAGGAGTACCTATGTGAGATTATTTCCTTTTGATATAAACCCAAGATTTGCCAAGGCTAAGACATAAAAAACAGTATGTGACATACTTCTCCATTATTCTGTTTTAATGGAGACATGTATTAAGTGAGTTTGTTACTATATAAATGTAAGAGTGAACAACACCCTGCACAACTGCCTCGCAAGTGAATCAGTGATGTTGTTGCTATGATCACACTGTCTGAAGCCTATGTGCTTCCACTTGCTATATGTCACAATTAAGTATTTGTTCAATAAAATGTAGAGTGACTCACAGGAACTATTTCTCCTTTTCTATCCTCACCTTTCCTACCCTTCCCATCTCAGTTCATCCAAAACCCAAGAAAATTGATGTCAAATTTAAATCTGAAGATAATATAGTCTTTATGCCATTTGCCAATGAGATATTTAATAAGGGATTGCAAGTGGAAGTCTTTGGTTGGTTTACTGTAATGTGTGCATATGTTGTTGTCAGTCAGTAATACAAGACACGCATGCAGTTTCTGGATCCTATGCATTTCCTCAGAGTAAAAACCAAAGTAATTCAGAATTCCATTCTTACTCATTGTTTAATAGTGTTGAAGTATTCTCCTCATGTGTTCTGTCTGAGATGTACCTGTACATTATTTGCACTTCAGCTGTAGTACTGACCATTTAAGAGATATTTCCAGCAAACTCAAGCACATATACTTTCTACATTGATTTCCTGTTGCAATACTATGGAAGATTTGGTAGAAAGATGATAGCAAGTGTCAAAAGTTGTTTTATATTGGGGGGGAGCTTCAAAATTCTCCAGAGGTAACATGGATTTGATCAGTTAGCTCTACAAATGTTGTAAATAACTAATTGTTTTGATTACCTCAGATGCAAAACATATTCCTAAAGAGCAGCTTTAAAATAAAGGCAAATGTGCTTTGAATAATGATGTTAGTGCTGTGCTGTTAGCTATGTCAGTCCAGCAAACCCAAAAATAAAAACAGAAATAGAACAAAATATATATACTGCCCTGAGAATACAGCTATATAAATATTCATATATACTTATTAATAAGACACAAGGAAAGACATTGATGTCTGTTACAAAAATTATCACAGACCTCATGAATGACCTTGATCAATCTAGTGAATTGAAAGTTGAGTTATTTTGTATTTTCTCTCTAACCTTCAGGGTGATACAGTTATCAACATTTCTTCGGTACATTTCCTCCAAGAAAGTGAAAGAAAAAGTCAAGTGGGAACACATCACTGCTGACATAACTTCCTTTGTGGATGAGAGTCTGGTGAGTCTTCACAATATAATTTCTCAACATTCAGTTTGTGAAATGATAATGGGTTGTGTTGGATACCTTTGATTAAATCTACAGGCCATATATAGGTGAAGACAGCTTGCCTATTAAGTAGTTTCATAAATAACATTAAATGCACTGTTTAAGATTCCACTTGTTTAATTGTGTAGATGTAATAACATTAAGTGAAATTAATTATTGTATTGTAGTATTGATGGAAGATTTCTCTAAACTGGACAGTTACTGAACGATTCCTAAATTATTAGTTCATCAGAAGACTTTGTTTAGAAAATAAAGTTTGCCCACATGCCAGGCAAGCTAAGTTGTTGTAGTATGTACCTTGGTCTACTCATGGATGTGCTTGAAATTGAAAAACTTAAATATCAAGTCTTTGAACTTATATGTGCATTGCCACCTGTAATCTTGGTATTGTGTTGACCCATTAATACAATAAAATCAGATGAGAGCGAATGAATTAGGGATATTCCAGGCATCTGCTACCAGTAACTGCTATCTTTAGATCTTACACCCCCATATAACTAGTATTGCCAGGAGTGATAGCTTTTAAATAACTTTGAATATTCATGAAGCCACAGGGTACATCCACCCAGTTGGGACAATTTTTGTCTATACTGTGGTCTAGCTTCAGAGCACTCATATTGTCAGTATGAGATGTATGAATATCATGTTTCAATCAGATCAAGGTTAGGAACTGTTTGTACTGTCAATACTAGTGCTTTGAAAGCATGATGATGGAGTATAGTCTAGAGAGGTACAGGTAGTAGCATTAGGAAAATGCCCCAACTGGCTTGGTGCCATGGTCAATGCTATCCTAGTTGACACTTTACTCATTTAACTCTTTCTAGTGCTTGCAGAAAATTGTTCTAACTTGCCCCCTAATTTAATGTTGTATACATTGGCATAATTTATAGTTGTATTACACAAATGAAGTTGTAATGATGATTGACCCATCCCTAGAATGAATGTAGGTCAAATTTCATGCTCTCACCCTCCTCTTCCCCCTCCCTTCCCCTCCCCCAACAAACATAAAATCTAGACATAGGGTACAGCAGGGTTGCAACCATGTATTATGTATTATTCGTAGGGACTTTAATCGCTAGAATAAATTCAAGGAGGGGGGGGGGGGGCGGTGATCTATAACATGCAGGAGACTACTTTTACAAGAATTTCTGAAGTACAGTGTATAAAGATAAAACCTGTACATGCAGTACAACATACAAAATTGATAAATCTTCAACATTGAATCAAGAGTTACTGCAAAAAATTGATCATAGAGCTCATCTTTTTGATCTAAAACAATGAGGCATCAATTAGACCTTAAACCTCTAACTCATGAAATGGGCACAAAACTTGCACATCATGAAGAATGGGTACACTCATGTGCCCTTGAAATTGCACTAAGCTCTTATGGGTTAATCGCAATGTTTCTGACATGCTGTTAACCTTAACTTATTATCAATTGGGTTACCATGCAGGTACATACTGTAGACAGTCACAGTTTGTTGGGTACCTAGGTTTTTTACACAGAGAAAAAGAATATTCCTACTAATATCTACTATATCTCAGCGCAAATGGTTGACAGCAGGTTTACATAGAAATGAGCTACATAACATTAAAATATACTGATCATTATGAATCTTTTAAATTTCTCTTTGTCATTAAACCTTGAATATATAATTCATGATAGAACCAGCTGGTGTAGGTTAAGGAGACTGGGAAACTACACTACACTTCTAAAGGATAATTGTGCACTGACCCACAGCCCCCCCCCCCCACCCTCCCCTTTCCAGCCTTGATATATGAAAGTGACCTAAATATGAATATGAAATTAATAACAGTTGTCACAAAGTCTAAAAATAAGTAGATCAATTTGAATTACCATTAATAGCCAGACTGCCTTCATGCAATATGGTCACCTGTTGACCTCTATGAACCATTATAGATCTATAACTGCTAAAATAATGTATACATTTTTCAACATTTCTTGCATGTGACCAATATTTTCAACACTACATTATCGGATGTACCAGCCTCTACACAACTCAGTGATCCTGGAAAGTGAATTTAAAGGCCAGTTAGACAAGCATCAATGATGTCATGAGTTTCATTAAAAAAATTATAACTCCATAGTTATGTTGTCAAATGGTAATGGGTTCTGCTGTGTACGTCTAAAACACTTTGTAACTTTAAACTTCACATGCTAAAGTGATGAATGTTGAATTGCATATTTCTGGCACTAAAATCGTGTTGAAATCAATCAGTTACTGTACATAGAACTGTGTTTTATATATATATATATATATATATATATATATGTATATATATATATATATATATATATATATATATATATATATGGGGAGTATGTGACAAATCGCCAGCAAGTTACAGTCATCGGATACCCATTTCTGTACAAGAATGCATAAATAAAGAGATGTTGCCGTAAGTCTATCACAGGATTCTAATTGCTGTCCACAAACTGCCATTGCCGATCTACTGATTCGAAAATCCTGATCCAGCAGAGTCTTTGGGTGGATAGCTTCATCCTTGCTGAGTTACCAACCCTCTTTAGTTCTTGTTATTGTAGTCTAGTAAGAGACTATGTCTTTGAGTTCAGTTTCTGTTGGTTTTTATCTGTGGAAGGGGGAGGGAGGTGAGGAGGGTAGGTGGTACTCTTGATATGCTATTTTTACCATGTTTACTCTTCTTAAGATGACCTGGCACCATTTTGCAAGTGATGGTACCATCATGGCTTATAGTTAACATCCTTCACACATTTAGTTGGAAATAAATGAATATGATATCTACCCCCCCCCCCCCCACCAATCCTGGCAAAAGCTGTGCTCATCTCTTGGTAGTATTGCATCACCTGTCAACTCTCCTCCTACACCAACCAATGAAGAATGTTGGAATTTGTACGAAAAAAACAACATAAATTGGTTTGTCTTTCACTATTTTGTCAATTCTATATTAAAATTCCTTCTGGGTTAACAGTGTTTGTGCTATTTCATACTACCAGTAGCATTTTCTTGTATTACTTTATATAACGCACTCCCCAGAAATAATGCTTTGCTATTTTCTGAACCATTTTGGAATATTGATTGAATATAAACTTGCTATGATTCATTTTCTTTCCTTTACAGATTGTATATACCGTGGAAAGATCAGGATCATCTTTAGTTGCTGTACAAGGTTGGCTCGCTTCTCACAAGGTCTAACTAGGTCATACTTTGCTAATACTGTATATAAAACATCAGGAATGTTGAAAAACTGAAATTGTCAGCTGCCAGGACTAACAAATAAAAAGTATATTTAAATGAATCTAATTCTGACAGAGTTGCTTTTTAAAAAAGAAAGGGTATTGTTTTTGTTTTCCATATAGGGATGATGGTGTTGGGGTGGGGGAGGGAGGGAGTGGGGAAATTATAACTTAGACAAGGTAAGACAGACAAAGAATAAGGGGTTGATAAGACATTGTTTCTTACAATTGCTTGTGTAATATTTTTTGATGACATCATCCATTATTGTTTTTAATTTGCTAATTTATATCTCGTTTAATTGATATAATCTGTTTTGATTTCTTCTTGCAAATTGACAAAGCATGTTTTACACTCATGGAAGGCAAACGGAGCAATGGGTTGGGAAAAAGGAAGTTTGATTGACAAGCATGGTATGTATAATGGGTTGATTGGCATACGTTGGTATATACATATGGGTTAATTGGCATACATGTTATATATATAATGCGTTGATTGGCATATGTGGTATGTAAAATGAATTGATTGGTATTCATGGTATATATACATTTAGGGTCAGGTTACCATGCATCTGATGTCACATGATTAGTTATGTCAACTAGACTGTTTATATTAAGTAGCTGTGGTCAGTCAACAATGTTGTTGTGCCATGTATTTACTTTCAGATGTTTGCCATACACCGGACCGGCATCACTTTACATTGTGTTGGCGTGTGAGTGTGTTATTCAGAAATAAAACCACACAATTTCAACATGTTAAGTCATTTTCTTTTCGGGGATAATAGTCGAAAGTCAAGTAAAGCAGAGTAAATTCGACAAAGCATCTGTTAAATAATTTTCTGTGTTCTTTCTGAGCCACCGTAATACCCTTACAAATTATATTGCGTATTTTGTAATAACAGTCGGAGCAGATGTTGCCACCTGGTACAGCTAACACCAACAAAAACAGAACAAAGGAAACCAAAACAATAATGTTACATATATAATGTATACCTTTATCATTCCAGTTTTGATTCTTTCAGAGGGTGGCAGACAACTGTTTGAGGGCGTATTCCCTCTCGTAGCCACTCCTCTGCACCTCCACTGTGGTACAAGATTAGTCTCTGTGCAGAATAGTTAATTTCATGATTTTGTATTAATGATATATTTTAGTATTGAGAGAGAGAGTAAAAGTGCCTGTTTTACACTGAAGTTTAGTTGCTGCCCAGTGTATATGACTACTCTTGTAGAAAATAGTTCTCTCCAAAGCATTGTAACAAGAGCTCACTAAGAATATTCATACACAGGACCGCAGCACTTGACAAATATGCCTTATTGAGCATTGGTCGTTGATTTTCAGTATAAACAACTGTTACGTTGTTACGCTTGACTCGTGACATGAGTTACAATAAAATCAAATGACTTGAGCGAAAGACTTGTGAATTGAAAAATCATTGGCTTGGTGAAAACAATGTGATAAACTCAACTCAAATTTCAGCTAACAGTAAAATTTAAATAAAAAAAGTATCATCCATTGTAACTTGATGATAAATTATTAAAGCAACAAATGTTTTTTCAGCAGCATATTCCAGTGATTTCCAGAAAGAAAACGAAACCTGTTTTCACTTGTTAAATATCAGAACATGAGAAAAGGGGACTTTTCAAACAGGGCTTCCCTTCTGTATTTGTGTTTGTTTTCCTTCTTACTATGAATATCCTTCTTTTCGTATCTATCTATCGTTATTATGAACTTATTATATTTATATTAACAATTTTTTTCACATCCATTATAACCTATCTTTCGTAATCAGGAACTAGCTTGCCTATTGTTATCGCTATTTACTTAGCCTGCACCACAAACTAAATTTATAACGTACTTTACTACCGCTGTATGACAGTCACTGTTTACACAACAAACAAATATAAAGATCATAAGAAGTGTACACCGTACGTGGTATCGTATAATTGTTCATAGTTAGTTGATATTATTATTATTTTGATATATGACTAGATATCTTTTCAGATTGAAGATAAGATGCTTCACTTCCATTACGTATTAAATCATCTGGTGTAAAAAAATGGATAACGAAGATGTATTTTTTTTTCTCATTGGGAAAAGAGGAACATATTATAGATGCGTCCCGATCAACTTTATAGGGCAGCTTTAAAGGACCATGCAGATAAAAAATATCTTAACCCTAATAAATTGGCCTTTTCTAGAACAAATAACAAAATGACATTCCGGAGCTAACAGCATCGATTAGTTTCATTCTAGTCATCTAAACGGCATATGACACAGACTTGATACACCCAAGCAGCATAAGTCACATACACAGATATCGTGTATGGAAGGTAAATGTTACAAGTCCGCATAGTGCCAGTTCCAATATCCAATATGCCAGTTCGGCATTTGTTCCTTTGACGTAGACCAAAGCTAGGCTATATTTCTAAAATGCACTCTAGCTAGCATGCAACTGCAATATAAACGAAGGAAATTATAACTAAAACCATCACAGATTAACCGGACAACCAAGCTCATTAACGGTTGTTAATCACGACGAGCACATGTTCCGGACGTGACGGAGAATACCCAGTCATGGACACTGATTGGTCAAATTGAACAACATGTTAACATTACTATATCCTCGTCATGGAAATTCAACTAGGAAGAATGCACAGTTTATCGCCGTTTGTTTAAGAAGTGAAGCCTTGAAAAAAGTGAGGGCGCTTTGTGGTGCACGGCAAAAAGCTAGATCATTTGCAAGTCTTCACATATACATTGTGCATTCGACTTTGAAACTGAACTTGATTATACCCGCTGTTTCTGAAAGAGTAGGTTCACTTTGCACAACAGAGACATGCTATGGCGATCAGAGTGGTAAGTACTATATACTCCTGATTTAAGAACCAACTTTGAAAACTTTTTTTTCTCGCCTCTATAATGACTCGAGTTAGTGGAGTGTTTATGCAACTTTTATTGTCTGGAAAGTGTCATTTCCGATATCTGACAGGCATATGGCAAACATTTTTCTTGCTTGTTTATATTTTAGTGCTCCACTCAAATAGTGACACTATAGTTGTCCCTAAAAAATGCTGTGAAAATGCAACCCTCCCTCTTCCCATACTCACCTACTTTTGGGTAGTACTTCCATATTAGTCTGTACATGCAATTATCAGTTTAATGTTAATGTTGCAAAGTGGGTAGTAGCCTATTTTCCTATTATTGAATTGTTAGTGATAACCCCAGGACATCATAACCGTTATCCCATGTTATTCTGGCATGTGGATCTATCGTTAGGGATACAGTTTTAAGTAAAATGAGGTGTTAACATTTTTAAATTCGGCTTCAGTTATATTGCATCCGAAAGGACAGATGTAACCGGTCTAGGGCCTATGCTAACTATATCCAGGGACCAATGAATAACAATACAGCAGCTGAACAGACGACACTAGTAAAGTAATTAGATTCATATGTAATTACTTTTACTATCGCTTCCTTAGAATTGACTGTGAAACTACAGTCCACTGCCACACTGTTGGCACTCATATGCGGCATTCTCCCTACTTCAATCCTCGGCTAGTTAGCGAAATTTTACGAACATACAGTAATTTACACCGAAGGCCTAATG